>NW_007144540.1:0-776 GCF_000164805.1 Carlito syrichta
TTTCTGTAGTTTGAGGACACTGAATCGAGGGACTTTGTACCAATGTGACTTTTGATTCTCGGGAACATGATTATGGTCGTAGATGTTCCGAGGACACAAAAGGATTTGTAAGGCCAGATCCTTGATTACAACTAACAAGAGGACCAGAAAGTTCCTGCGGATCTGTAATGACAGATTTAGCATATCCACTGAGCAAGTAGCTCTGAAAAATGTAGGGCCCCAGAAGCCCAGATTGTTGATTAAACCTTATCAAGAGGCACTTTAGATTACGATTAATGAGAACTCCTAGAACCAGATTTCGTTTTCATTCTCAGCAAGATGCCATGATTTTCCCAGTCAATGTGGATTTCAATCTCTGTATACAAAAAGACAGATGCCCAGAATTTTCCTAGGGACGTGGAATCCATGATTCCTGGTTACCTTTAAAAATACATACTAAATTTTTGGCAACTGCAAAACCCTTGTCCTCTCTCCAAATAAAAAGAGAAACGGAAGGTGAAGGATTACAGGGTTCACCTTAAGACCAGAGTTACATCCAAATATGGCAAGAAGATTCTTTTCATCCTGGAATCTGACCTTAGTTGTTCTGAACAACCTAACGGACTTAGAGTGCCCAATACCCATTTACAACATTCCAGAGGACCAGAATGTTGCTGGAGTCATGAAATGACCAATTCGTAATATCCACATGCTAAGTTGCTCCGAAATATTTGGGGAACTCGAAACCCTGTTTCTTGTTTATCCCATAGCAGACACCATGGGAATTTTTTGGATTG
>NW_007144541.1:0-903 GCF_000164805.1 Carlito syrichta
CCAGAAGATACTTTTGTTCCGGGAATCTGACCTTAGTTGTCCCAAGGAACCTAAGGGACTTGTACTACCAAATACCCGTTTACAACTCTCAAGTGGACCAGAATGCTGCTGAAGTCCTGAAATGACTGTTACATAATAGCCACAAGCCAAATATCTCTAAAACATAAGACGACCTCGAAACCCCGGTTCATGTTTATCCCGTAGCAAGACACCCTGAGAATTTCTTGAATTGGAGACTCGTGTATCACAGATTCCTTATTCTTCCTTAGCGAGGGGCTGTGTAGTGTCCTGTATATGAGGACTCCCTTTCCCCAGTATCCTGTTTGGAAATCCTGATTCTTTTTTAGCCCTCAGCAAGATGTCATGTAGATATTGTGACGGAGGAACCATGTAAAACAGGTTTCTTATTTCTCCTTGGCAATAGATCGTGTAGATTCTGTATATGAGGACTGCTTTTACCTATGTTGCAGCTTCTAACCCTGATTCTTGTTTAGCCCACTGCAGATGGCCTTTTGGTTTTTAGTAGTTAGGACTGCTATAACCCCGATTCTTTTTTTTCTTGGCAAAGGGCCGTGTATTTATCTATATATTAGGACTCTTCTTACATAGATCCTGCTTCGAAACTCTGATTCTTTTTAGCCCTTTCAAAGATGCCCTGTAGATTTTTGGGATTGAGGACTCGTGTAATCCAGATTCCTTATTCTTTCTTAGCATAAGATCATGTAGTTGCCTGCATATAGGGACTCCATTTCCCCAGATTCATGCTTAGAACACCCTGATTCCTGTTTAGCCTATAGCAAGACGACGTGAAGTTTTTTGGGGATTGAGGCACGAGTAACGCAGATTCTTATTCTTACTTAGCAATAGGCAGTGAAGTTTCCTGTATGTGAGGACATCCATTAC
>NW_007144542.1:0-3771 GCF_000164805.1 Carlito syrichta
AGTTTCCTGTATGTGAGGACATCATTACAGAATTCGACTCAAAAACGTGATTCGTGGTTACCTCTTAGGAAGACGGCCTGTAGTTTTTGGGATTGAGTCTCATATAACCAATATTCCTTATACTTCCTTAGCATTATGACATGTAGTTTCCTGTTTGTGACGACTTCCATTATCCAGCTTCCTGATTCACTCTGCAGGATGCCGAGACAGTTCCTGGTGATTGAGAATTCCAGTGGTTTGGATATCACTAGAAAGACTCCCATCATGTTCTTTGGGAACTGGAATCCTAGATTCCTGGCTCCCCTTCACAAGGCCTCCCCAAAATGTGGAATCTTCAAAACCCAACATCCCAATTCCGACCTGCACGCCCACAAGAATTTTCTGTAGTTTGAAGTCACCTAAATCAAGGGATTTTGTACCAATATGCCTTTTGATTCTGGGGAACATGATTATGGTCGTAGATGTTCCTAGGACACAAAAGTATTTGTAGGGCCAGATCCTTGATTACAACTAACAAGAGTACCAGAAAGTTCCTGTGGATCTGTAATGACAGATTTAGCATATCCACGGAGCATGTAGCTCTGAAAAATGTAGGGACCCAGAAGCCGAGATTGCTGATTAATCCTTATCAAGAGGCCTGGATATTCCGGTTAATGAGAACTCCTAGTACCAGATTTCCTTTTTGTTCTCAGCAAGATGCCCTGATTTTCCCTAGTGATGTGGGTACCCAGACTGTGTATACAAATATACAGATGTCCCGATGTTTCCTAGGGACTTGGATTCCATGATTCCTAATGACCCTTAAAAGTATGTAATAAATATTTGGCAACCTCAAAACACCAGTCCTCTATTGAATAGACAGACAAACGGAAGTTTTATCATTGCGAGGTGCATCTTAAGACGAGTGTTACAACAAACATGGCGAGAAGCTCTTTGGGCCCTAGAATCTGCCCTTTGTTTTCCCACGGTAACCAAAGGACTTGTTGGCACACATTATCGGTTATCACTATCAAGATGACCAAAGGGTTGATGAGAATATATAATGACAAATTGTCATATCCAAGATACCAGTAGCCCTAAAAAATGTGGGGATTTAGAAGCCCAGGTTCCAGACTATCCCTTATAATGTGGCTCTGTAGAATTATGGGATTGGTGATTCCCATAACCCAGATTGTTTTGGTTCTCAATGAGACTCCCGGACATTACTTGGCAATGTGGAAGTACAAACTCTTAAATACCAATACTCATATGCCCAAATGGTGACCAGGGCCCTGGAATCCAAGATTGCTGGATCTTCTTTAAGAATATGCCCGAAATATGTAGGAACTCCTAAAGTCAAGTTCCAAATATCAACCAGAAATTCCAGCAGTAGTTTCGGAATTAGGAGGGAAACATGAAGCCAGAAATTACATTATAAAATGGGGAGATTATTCCTTGGGTTGTGGAATCTGGCTTTCCAGGCTCCTGCAAAACATGCAGAGTAGAGGCCAGCTTCCCTGTTACGACTAACAAGAGGAGCAGCAGGTCCCTGGGGATCGGTAATGTCAGATTTGTGGTATGGATATAGGAATTAGCTCTGAAAACTTTGAGGAACAGGACTCCCAAATTCCTGATTAGCATTTAGATAAATGCTGTAGACTTCTAGGTTTGAGAACTACCTGAACCCAGGGAAAAATTAGCAACTGCCCAGAAGTTTGCTGGTCACATGGAAACTGACTTTCTTTCTTCCACACTGGTAACATGAGTAGAAGCTTTCTGGAGACATATTGTCCCAGATTCCTGCTTCGTTCTCAGCAAAACGACCAAATGTTTCCCGGTGCCCTGGAAGTCCAGACTCTTGGCTCCCAATGGAAATACTCCAGAATATTCCTGTAGACTTGGAAGCGCAGAACCTGGTGCCCTCTCAAAAATACCTTCTAAAATTGGTGCAACATCTAAACCCAAGTTCCTAATTCCGAATAGCTGAACTACCAGATGTTTCTGGAGTACGACTTAACCCTGAAATCAGGGCTCACATTCAAAAGAACCGAGATTATTACTTGTGTCCTGGAATTTGACGTTAGAGGATCCAGAATCTAAATGGACTTGTAGTGCCATATTACCCTTTAAACTATCGATAGGACCTTAATGTTGCTGGTCTTCTGGAATGACTGATTCATAATATCCAAATAGGAAACAGCTCAGAAAAATGTGGGGACGTCGAAGCCCAGAGTTTTGTAGAACTTAGCAAGACATCCTGTACATTTTTGGAATTGAGAACACGTGGAAACCCAATTCTTTATTATTCCTTAGATAGAGCCCCTGTAGTTTCCTGCATATGAGGTCTCTCGTTCCCCACATTCCTGCTTTGAAAACCTGATACTTGTTTAGACCTTATCAAGATGCCCATAGATTTTTGGCATGAGGACACGGGAAAACCGAGATTCTTATTCTTCCTTAGCAAGAGACTGTAGTTCCTGTGTACAAAGACTTCCAATACCCAGATTCCTGCTACGAAAACGTGATTCATGTTTAGCCCTTAGTAAGACGCCCTGTAGATATTTAGGATTGAGCATATGTTAACCCAGATTCCTTATTCGTCCTTAGCAAGAGGTTGTGAATTTTCCTGTATATGAGGACTCCCATTCCCCAGATTCGTGCGTCAAATCCCTGATATATTTTTATCCCTTACTAAGACTCCTGTAGTTTTGGGGATATGAGGACTCATGTAACCCAGATTCTTTATTCTTCTGTAGCAAGAGGCCATGTGGTTTCCTGTATATGAAGACTCCCATAACGCAGAATCCTGCTTCATTCTCAGCAATTCTTTGAATATTTCCTGATGAATGTAGATTTACAATTGCTTGGATATCAATAGGAAGACTCACATGTAGTACCTGGGAACTGTAACACAAGTTCCTATGGTCCCCTTATCAAGACATTGTAAAAATGTGGAATATTGTAAACTCAATATCACAACTGCTACCGGCCCGACCATAAGAATGTTCTGTACTTTGAGACAACTTGAAATGAAGGATTTAGCAGCAAAATGCCAATTGATTCCTGGGGAACTGGATTATGGCCGAAGATGTTCATAAGAAACAAACGGAATTGTAGGTCCACATCCTCAATTACAATTATCAAGAGGACCGTAAACTTCTTGGGAATCTGTAATGAGAGATTTTAGGCATCCACGCAGCAAGTAGCTCTGAAAAATGTAGAGACCTACACGCCCAGACTCCTCATTAAACCTTATCAAGAGGCCTTATAGATTTTGGCGATTGAGGACTCACTGAACCCGGATTCTATTCTTGTTCTCAGTAAGATGCTCTGATTTTCCCTGGCATCTGGATTCCAATATTCTTTATAAAAATAGACAAATGCCCAGCTGTTTTCCAGAGACGTAGAATCCGTGATTTTTGGCTACCTTTAAAAATATGTACAACATAATCAGTAACCTCAAAACCCCATGCCCAAATCAAGTAGATGCACAAAAGGATATTTTAGTATTACAGGGTACATCTCAAGACAAGAGTTACATACAAATATGCCGAGATGATTCTTTCAGTCCAGGAATGCGGCTTTAGTTGTCCCAAGGAACCCAACTGAATTTTAGGGATAGATTCTTGGTTGCAACCATCAAGATGACCAGAAGGTTGCTGGGAATCTATAATGACACGTCAATTCCAAGTGTCAAGTAGCTCTGAAGAATTTGGAGAACTAGAAGCCCAGATTCCAGGTAAGTGTTTATAATGGAGCCCTGTAGAATTCATGGATTGAGGCCTTCCATAA
>NW_007144543.1:0-732 GCF_000164805.1 Carlito syrichta
TACTTCAAAAACCTGATTCTTGGTTACCTCTTAGGAAGACGGCCTGCAGTTTTTCGATTGAGGACTCATGTAACCAAGGTTCCTTATGCTTCCTTAACAATTTTACGTGTAGTTTCCGTATATAATGACTCCCATTACCCAGCTTCCCTCTTCACTCTGCATGATGCCGAGACAGTTCCTGGTGGCCGAGAATTCCAGTTGCTTGGATATAAAGAGAAAGACTCCCATAATGTTTTTTGGGAACTGGAATCCTAGATTCCTGGTTCCCCTTCACAAGACCTCCCAAAAATGTGGAATCTTCACAAACCAACATCCCAATTCCGACCAGCCCTCCCACAAGAATTTTCTGTAGTTTGAGGTCACCTGAATTGAGGGATTTTGTACCAATATGCCTTTTGATTCTGGGGAACATGATTATGGTCGTAGATGTTCCTAGGAACAAAAGGATGTGTAGGGCCAGATCCTTGATTACAACTAACAAGAGGACCAGAAATATCCTGTGGGTCTGTAATGAAAGAATTAGCATATCCACAGAGCAACTAGCTCTCAAAAATGTAGGGACCAAGAAGCCCAGAATGCTGATTAACCTTATCAAGAGGCCCAGTAGATTCCAGTTAATGAGAACTCCTAGAACCCGATTTTCTTTTCGTTCTCAGCAAAATGCCCTGATTTCCCTGTCGATGTAGATTCCAAACACTGTATACAAAAAGACAGATGACCAGAAGTTTCCTG
>NW_007144544.1:0-733 GCF_000164805.1 Carlito syrichta
AAAAACAAGTTTCTTATTTCTCGTTACCAAGAGATCGTATAGATTTTGTATTTGAGAACTGCTATTACCTATGTTGCAGCTTCTAAACCCTGATACTTGCTTAGCCCACAGCAAATGGTCTGTTGATTTTTAGGCCTGAGGACTGCTATAACACCGATGGTTTTTCTTCCTTGGCAATGGGCCGTGTGTTTTCCTGTATATTAGGATTCTCATTACATAGATTCTGCTTGGAAACTCTGTTTCTTTTTTCGCCCTTTCCAAGATACCCTGTAGATTTTTGGGACTGAGGATTCGTGTAACTCAGATTCCTTATTCTTTCTTAGCAAAAGGTCATGTAGTTGCCAGTATATAAGGACTCCATTTCCCCAGATTCATATTTAAAACACCCTGATTCGTGTTTTGCCCATAGAAAGACCACCTGAAGCTCTTTTGGGATTGAGAACATGAGTAACGCAGATTCCTTATTCTTACTTAGCAATAGGCAGTGAAATTTCCTGTATGTGAGGACTCCCATTACCCAGATATCTAATTCAAAAGCTGATTTGTGGTTACCTCTGAGGAAGACGGCCTGTAGTTTTTGTGATTGAGGACTCATGTAACCAGGATTCCTTATACTTCTTTGGCAATATGACGTGTAGTTTCCTGTATATGATGACTTTCATTAACCAGCATCCCGCTTCACTCTGCAGGATGCCGAGACAGTTCCTGTTGACCGAGAATTTCAGTTGTTTGG
>NW_007144545.1:0-742 GCF_000164805.1 Carlito syrichta
AAACCCAAAATCCCAATTCCTACCCTCCCACACACAAGAATTTTCTGTAATATGAGGTCACGTGAACCGAGGAATTTTGTACCAATATAACTTTGATTCTGGGGAATATAATTATGGTTGTAGATGTGCCTAGGAAACGAAAGGATTTCTTGTGACAGAACCTTGATTACAGCTAATAAGAGGACCAGAAAGTTCCTGAGGATTTGTAATGGCAGATTTAGCATATCCACGGAGCAAGTAGCTCTGAAAATGTACGGACCCAGATGCCCAGATTGCTGATTACACCTTATAAAGGGGCCAGGTAGATTCCGGAAAATGAGAACACTTACAACCGCATTTCCTTTTCGTTCTCAGTAAGATGCCCTGATTTTTCCTGTCGATGTGGATTCCAAACTCAGTATATCAAAAGACAGATGCCCAGAAGTTTCCTAGGGACGTGGTTTCCACGATTCCTGGTTACCGTTAAAAGTACGTAGTAAACATTTGGCAAGTGCAAAACCCTTGTCCAGCCTCAAAATAAAAAGAGACACGGAATGGGAAGGATTATAGCGTTCACCTTAAGACCAGAGTTACATCCAAATATGGCAAGAAGATTCTTTTTGTCCTGGAATCTGGCCTTAGTTGTTCTGAGGAACCTAACGGACTTGGAGTGCCCAATATCATTTACAGCTTTTAAGAGGACCAGAATGTTGCTGGAGTCCTGAAATGACCGATTCATAATCTCCGCATGCTAAATTGTTCG
>NW_007144546.1:0-2699 GCF_000164805.1 Carlito syrichta
TTGGGGAGATCGAAGGTCTGTTTCTTGTTCTCCCGTAACAGACACCTGAGAATTTTTTGTATTGAGGCTGCGTACAACAATGATTCTTTATCGTATTTAGTTGGAGGCCGTGTAGTGTCCTGTATGTGAGGACTCTCTTTCCCTTGATTCCTGTTTCGAAACCCTGATTCTTGTTTAGCCATTAGTTTTCTTTTTTCTTAGCCAGAGGCCATGTAATTTCCTGTATATGAGGATTCCTATTACCCACATTCATGCCTCGAATCCTGATTCTTTGTAGCCAACAGCAAGATGCCCTGTAGATTTTCAGGACTCAGGACTCATATAACCCAGATTCTTTAGTTTTAGAAACAGCCGTGCAGTTGCCTATATATTACTACTCCTGCTCACAGATACTGGCGTAGAATGTTTGATTTTTGTTTAGATCTTAGGAAGATGCCGTGTACCTTTTTGGTGATTGAGAAAATATGTCACCCATATTCCTTCTTCTTTCTTAGGAAAAGTCAGTGCAGTTGCCTGTATTTGAGGATTTCACTTTGCTAGTTTATGCTTCAAAAACCCAAATTCGTGTTTAGCCCTTAGCAAGACACCCTGAAGTTTTTTTTTGGGATGGAGGGCACGTCTAAACCATATTCCTTATTCTCCTTTAGTAATAGACAGTGCAGTTTCCTGTATATGAGGACTCCTATTATCCAGATTCCTACTCCCAAAACCTGAATGGTGATTATCTCTTAGCAAGACGATCTGTAGGTTTTTGTCCTGGAGGACTCGTGTAAGCAAGATTCTCTATTCTTCCGTAGTAACAGGTCGTGTAGTGTTCTGTATATGAGGACTCCCCATACTGAAATTCCTGTTTCCTTCTCAGCAAGACGCCAAGGTTTTTCCTGGTGACCTAGAATTCCAGTTGCTTGAATATCAAGAGAAAGACTCTCATAAAGTGCTTGAGGATTGGAACCCAAGATTCCTGGTCCCTTTTCCAAAGACACACTAAAAATGTGGCGACATAGAAACCGAGATTGCTGATTAAACTTTATCAAGAGACCTTGTAGATTTAGGCGATTGAGAACTACAAGAACCGGATTCCCTTTCCGTTCTCAGCAAGATACCCTGCTATTCCTGTCCATGTGCATTCCAAAACTCTGTATACAAAAATTCAGATGCCCAGCTATTTCCTAGGGATCTGTATTCCATGAATCCTGGTTACATTTTAATAATTCGTACTAAATATTTGGCAACTGCAAAACCCTCGTCCCCTCTCCAAATAAAGTAGAAACGGAAATTTAAGGATTACCAAGTTAATGTTAAGGTCAAACTTACATCCAAATACAGAAAAATGATACCTTTTTTCCGGGAATCTGGCCTTTATTGTCCCGAGGAAACTAAGGGAATGTACTACCAGATACCTGATTATAATTCTCAAGAGGAGCAGAATGTTGCTGGAGTCCTGAAATGACTGATTCATAATACCCACAAGCCAAATATCTCCAAAACATGAGACGATCTCGAAGCCTTGATTCTTGTTTATACCGCAGCAAGACACCCTGAGAATTTTACAGAATGTGGACTAGTGTATCACAGATTTCTTATTCTTCCCTAGCGAGGGTCCGTGTAATGTCCTGTATATGAGGACTCCCTTTTCCCAGAATCCTGTTTGGAAACCCTGATTCCTGTTTTGCTATTAGCAAGAGGTCAAGTCGATGTTGGGATGGTTGAACCGTGTAAAACAGGTTTCTCTTTTCTCCTTAGTTAGTGATCGTGAAGATTCTGTATTTGAGTGCTTCTATTAACTATGTTCCAGCTTGTGAACGCTGATTATTGTTTAGGCAACAGCAAATGGCCTGTTGATTCTTAGGCCTATGAACTGTTATAACCCCAATACTTTCTCTTCCTTGACAAGGGGCTGTGTATTTTCCTGTATTATAGTACTCTCATTAGATACCTCCTGCTTCGAAACTCTGATTCCTGTTTAGCACATTCCAAGATGCTCTGCAGATGTTTGGGATTGAGGACTCGTGTAACTCAGATTCCTTATTTTTTCTTAGCAAAAGGTCAAGTAGTTGCATGTAAATAAAGACTCCATTACCCAGATTTTTTCAAAACCCTGATTCTTGTTTAGCCCTTAGTAAGAAGTCATGTAAATTTCATAGAGAGGAACCATGGAAAACAGATTTCTTCTCTTTAATTAGCAAGAGGTAATGTAGTTTCCTGTATATGAGGATTGCCATTACCCACATTCATGCCTCGAATCCCTGATTACTCTTTAGCTGTCAGCAAGATGCCATGTAGATTTTCAGGACTGAGGACTCGTATAACCCATATTCCTTATTTTTAGCCAACAGCTGTGCAGTTACCT
This sequence comes from Carlito syrichta, assembly GCF_000164805.1. Classification (NCBI taxonomy): domain Eukaryota; kingdom Metazoa; phylum Chordata; class Mammalia; order Primates; family Tarsiidae; genus Carlito; species Carlito syrichta. The sequence continues at coordinate 2,351 of NW_007144546.1, forward strand.
GTATATGAGTACTCCTGTTCACACATAGATGCGTCAAAAGCTTGATTCTTGTTTAGATCTTAGGAAGACGTGTTATACTTTTTTGGAGATTGGGAAAACATTTCACCCACATTCCTTATTCTTTCGTAGGAAATGTCAGTGCATTTGTCTGCATATGAGGATTTCATTTCCCTAGTTTATGCTTCAAAAACCCAAATTCTTGTTTAGCCCTTAGCAAGAAACCCTGAAGTTTTATTGGGATGGAGGACACGTGTAAACCAGATTCTTTATTCTTCTTTAGCAATAGACAGTGCACTTCCCTGTATATGAGGACTCCCATTATCCAGATTACTACTCCCAAACCCTGAAT
>NW_007144547.1:0-648 GCF_000164805.1 Carlito syrichta
AGCAATATGGTCTGTAGGTTTTGGGACGGAGGCCTCGTTTAACCAAGATTCCTTATTCTTCCATAGCAACAGGTCGTGTAGTGTTCTGTATATGAGAACTCCCATTGCTGAAATTCCTGCTTCATTCTCAGCAAGACGACAAGATATTTCCTGGTGACCTAGAATTTCAGTTGCTTTGATATCAATAGAAAGACTCCTATAAAGTTCTTGTGGAATTGGAACCCAAGATTCCTCATCCCTTTTCAAAAGGCACACTAAATATGTGGCGACATAGATGCCCAGATTGCTGATTAAACCATATCAAGAGACTTTGTAGATTTAGGCTATAGAGAACTCCAAGAACCAGATTACCGTTCCGTACTTAGCAAGATGACCTGAATTTCCCTGTCCATGTGGATTCCAAAACTCTGTGTACAAAAATGCAGATGTCCAGATGTTTACTAGGAACGTGGAATCAATGGATCCTGGTTACATTTTAATAATACCTACTAAATATTTGGAAACAACAAAACCCTCAGCCCCTCTAAAAATAAAGTACAAACGGAAATTTAAGGATTACCAAGTTTATCTTAAGACCAAAGTTACATCCAAATACGGCAATATGACATCTTTATTATGGTAGTCTGGCCTTAATTGTCCCGAGGAACT
>NW_007144548.1:0-8993 GCF_000164805.1 Carlito syrichta
CACGAATCAGGTTTTTAAAGTAGGAATCTGGGTAATGGGAGTCCTCACATAAAGGAAACTTCACTGCCTATTGCTAAGTAAGAATAAGGAATCTTCGTTACTCGGGCCCTCTCTCCCAAAAAAGCTTAAGCTCATCTTGCTATGGGCTACACACGAATCATGGTGTTTTCGAGCATGAATCAGGAAAATGGAGTCCTTATTTACAGGCAACTCCACAATCCTTTGCTAAGAAAGAATAAGGAATCTGGGTAACACGAATCCTCAATCCCAAAAATCTACAGAGCATCTTGGGAAGTTCTAAAAAAATCAGAGTTTTGAAGCAGGATGTGTCTAATGAGAGTCCTAATATACAGAAAAATACACAGCCCCTTGCCAAGGAAGGAAAAGAATCGGGGTTATAGCAGTCTTCTGTTCTTAAAGTCAACCGGCCATCTGCTATGGGTTTAAGAAGAATCAGGGTTTAGAAACGTAAATACAGGTATTAGCAGTCCTCATATGCAGAATCTACATGATCTGTAGCTAAGGAGAACTAAGAAACCTCTTTTACATTGTTCCTCCGTCACAATATCTACATGATATATTGCTAATGGAAAAACAAGAATAAGTGTTTCCAAACAGGATTCTGGGGAAGGGGAGTCCTCATTTACAGGACATTACATGACTCCTCGGTAAAGAAGAATAAGGAATCTGTGATACACTAGTCCACAATCCGAAAAATACTCAGGGTGTCTTGCTGCGGTATAAACAAGAATCAAGGCTTTGAGCTCGTCACGTGTTTTGGAGATATTTGGCTTGTGGGTAATATGAATCAGTCATTTCATGACTCCAACAACATTCTGGTACTCTTTGAGAGTTGTATTCGTGTATCTGGTAGTTCAAATCCCTTAGGTTCCTCGGGACAATTAAGGCCACTTTCCCGGAAAAAAGTATCATCTTGCCGTCTTTGGATGTAACTTTGATCTTAATATGAACTTGGTAATCCTTAAATTTCCGTTTGTACTTTATTTGTACAGGGGGAGAGGGTTTTGCAGTTTCCAAATATTTAGTACGAATTATTAAAATGTAACCAGGATTCATGGATTCCATGTCCCTAGGAATCATCTGGGCATCTGCATTTTTGTACACAGAGTTTTGGAATCCACATGGACCGGGAAATTCAGGGCATCTTGCTGAGAACGGAAAGGGAATCTGGTTCTTGGAGTTCTCAATCGCCTAAGTCTACAAAATCTCTTGATAAGGTTAATCAGCAATCTGGGCTGCGATGTCGCCACATTTTAGTGTGTCTTTTGAAAAGAGACCAGGAATTTGGGTTCCAATTAATCAAGAACTTTATGGGTGTGTTTCTCTTGATATCCAAGCAACTTGAATTCTAGGTCACCAGGAAATATCTTGGCGTCTTGTTGAGCGTGAAGCAGGGATTTAAGTAATGGGAGTCTTCATATACAGAACACTACACGACCTGTTGCTACGGAAGAATACAGAATCTTGGTTACACGAGACCTCCATTCCAAAAGCCTACAGACTGTCTTGCTAAGAGATAACCACCAATCGGGTTTTGGGAGTAAGAATATGGATAATGGGAGTCCTCATATACAGGAAACTGCACTGTTTATTGCTAAAGGAGAATAAAGATTACACGTGTCCCCCATGCCAATAAAACATCAGGGTTTCTTGCTAAGGACTAAAAATGAATTTGGGTTTTTGAAGCATAAACTAGGGAAATGAAATCCTCATGTACAGACAAATGCATTCATTTTTCCTAAGAAAGAATAACGAATGTAGGTGACATGTTTTCTCAATCTCCAAAGAATATATGGCGTCTTTCTAAGATCTAAACAAGAATCAAGCTTTTGACGCATGTATCTGTGGACAGGAGTACTCATATACAGGTAACTGCACGCTTGCTAAAAATAAGGAATCTGGGTTATATGAGTCCTCATTCCTGAAAATCTACAGGGCATCTTGCTGATGGCTAAAGAAGAATCAGGGATTCGAGGCATGAATGTGGGTAATAGCAATCCTCATATACAGGAAACTACAAGGCTTCGTGCTAATAAAAGAGAAGCAATCTGTTTTCCACGGTTCCTCTATCAAAAAATATACATGACTTCTTACTAAAGACCTAACAAGAATGAGGGTTTCGAAACTGGAATCAAGGGAAAGAGAGTCCTCACATACAGGACACTACTTGTCCTCCAACTAAGTACGAATAAAGAATCATTGTTGTACGCGCCCTCAATCCAAAAAATTCCCAGGTTTTCTGCTATGGGATAACAAGAGACAGATCTTCGAGCTCCCCAAATGTTTCAGAGCAATTTAGCATTCGGATATTATGAATCGGTCATTTCAGGACTCCAGCAACATTCTGGTCCTCTTAAAAGTTGTAAATGGTATTGGGCACTCTTAGTCCGTTAGGTTCCTGAGAACAACTAAGGCCAGATTCCAGGACAAAAGGAATCTTCTTGCCATATTTGGATGTAATTCTGGTCTTAGGGTGAACACTGTTATCCATCCCCTTCCGTGTCTCTTTTTATTTTGAGAAGGGCAAGGGGTTTGCACTTGCCAAAGTTTACTATATACTTTTAATGGTAACAAGGAATCATGGAATCCACGAACCTAGGAAAATTCTGGGCATCTGTCTTTTGATATACTGAATTTGGAATCCAAATCGACAGGAAAAATCAGGGCATCTTACTGTCAATTAAAAGGAAATCCTGTTCTAGGAGTTCTCATTTTTCCAGAATCTACAGGGCTCTTGGTAAGGTTTAATCAGCAAAATGGGCTTTGGGTTCATACGTTTTCAGAGCTACTTACTCCGGGGATATGCTAAATCTGTCATTACAGATCCTCAGGGATTTTTCTGGTCCTCTTGTTAGGTGTAATCATGGATTTGGCGCTAGAAATCCTTTTGTTTCCTGGGACCATCTAGGACCATAATCATATTCCCCAGAATCAAAAGGTATATTGGTACAAAATTCCTCGATCCATGTGACCTCAAAGTACAGAAAATTCTTGTGGGTGGGCAGGTAGGAATTGGGGTTTTGGGATTGGAACATTCCACATTTTGCGGAGGTCTTGGAAAGGGGAACCAGGAATCTTGGATTCCAGTTCCCAAAGAACATTATGTACGTCTTTCTCTTGAAATTCACAAAACTGGAATTCTCGGTGACCAGGAATTGTCTCGGCATCCTGCAGAGTGAAGCAGAAAGCTGGGTAATGGAAGTCCTCATATACAGGAAACTACATGACATATTGTTAATGAGGTATAAGGAATCTTCCTTAATATGATTCCTCAGTCCCAAAACTACAAGTCGTCTTCCTAAGTGTAACCACGAATCAAATTTTTGAAGTAGGAGTCTGGGTAATGGGAATTCTCACATACAGGAAAAATCACTGCCTACTGCTATGTATGAATAAGGAATCAGTGTTACTCGGGTCCACAATCCCAAAAAAACTTAAGGTCATCTTGCTATGGGCTAAACACAAATCATGGTGTTTTCGAGCATGAATCTGGGAAATGGAGTCCTTATTTACAGGCAACTACATGACCTTTTGGTAAGAAAAAATAAGGAATCTTTGTTACACGAGTCCTCTATCCCAAAAATCTACAGAGCATCGTGGAAAGTTCTAAAAGCATCATAGTTTCAAAGCAGGATATATCTAATGAGAGTCCTAATATACAGAAAAATTCACAGACCTTTGCCAAGGAAGAAAAAGAATCGGGGTTATAGCAGTCCTCTGTCCTTAAAATCAACAGTCCATCTGCTGTGGGCTAAACAAGAATCAGGGCTTAGAAGCTGGAACATAGGTAATAGTAGTCCTCATATGCAGAATCTATATGATCTCTAGCTAAGGAGAACTAAGAAACCTCTTTTACACGGTTCCACCATCACAATATGTACATGATATCTTGCTAATGGCAAAAACAGAATCAGGGTTTCAATACAGGATTCTGGGGAATGGGAGTCCTCATATACAGGACATTACACGGTCCCTCGGTAAAGAAGAAAAAGAATCTGTGATACACAAGTTCAGAATCCGAAAAATTCTCAGGGTGTCTTGCTGCGGTATAAACAAAATCAAGGCTTAGAGCTCGTGTCATGTTTCAGAGATATTTGGCTTGTGGGTATTATGAATCAGTCATTTCAGGACTCCAGCAACATTCTGGTCCTCTTGAGAGTTGTAATCGGTTATCTGGTAGTACAAATCCCTTAAGTTCCTCGGGACAATTAAGGCCAGACTACCATAATAAAGGTGTCATATTGCCGTGTTTGGATGTAACTTTGGTCTTAAGATAAACTTGGTAATCATTAAATTTCCGTTTGTACTTTATTTTTAGAGGGGCTGAGAGTTTTGCTGTTTCCAAATATTTAGTAGGTATTATTAAAATGTAACCAGGATCCATTGATTCCACGTTCCTAGTAAACATCTGGGCATCTACATTTTTGTACACAGAGTTTTGGAATCCACATGGACAGGGAAATTCAGGTCATCTTGCTAAGTACGGAACGGTAATCCAGTTCTTGGAGTTCTCTATCGCCTAAATCTACAAACTCTCTTGATATGGGTTAATCAGCAATCTGGGCATCTATGTCGCCACATATTTAGTGTGTCTTTTGAAAAGGGATGAGGAATCTTGGGTTCCAATTCCACAAGAACTTTATGGGAGTCTTTCTATTGATATCAAAGCAACTGAAATTCTAGGTCACCAGGAAATATCTTGGCGTCTTGCTGAGAATGAAGCAGGAATTTCAGCAATGGGAGTTCTCATATACAGAACACTACACGACCTGTTGCTATGGAAGAATAAGGAATCTTGGTTAAATGAGGCCTCCATCCCAAAAACCTACAGACCATATTTCTAAGAGATAACCACCATTCAGGTTTTGGGAGTAGGAATCTGGATAATGGGAGTCCTCATATACAGGAAAGTGCACTGTCTATTGCTAAAGAAGAATAAAGAATCTGGTTTACACGTGTCCTCCATCCCAATAAAACTTCAGGGTTTCTTGCTAAGGGCTAAACACGAATTTGGGTTTTTGAAGCATAAACTAGGGAAATGAAATCCTCATATGCAGACAAATGCACTGACATTTCCTACGAAAGAATAAGGAATGTGGGTGAAATGTTTTCCCAATCTCCAAAAAAGTATAACGCGTCTTCCTAAGATCTAAACAAGAATCAAGCTTTTGACGCATCTATGTGTGAACAGGAGTACTCATATACAGATAACTGCACGGCTGTTGCTAAAAATAAGGAATATGGGTTATACGAGTCCTCAGTCCTGAAAATCTACCCAGCATCTTGCTGACAGCTAAAGAATAATCAGGGATTCGAGGCATGAATGTGGGTAATGGCAATCCTCATATACAGGAAACTACATTACCTCTTGCTAATTAAAGAGAAGAAATCTGTTTTCCATGGTTCCTCTCTATGAAATTTACATGACTTCTTACTAAGGGCTAAACAAGAATCAGGGTTTTGAAAAAATCTGGGTAATGGAGTCTTTATTTACATGCAACTACTTGACCTTTTGCTAAGAAAAAATAAGGAATCTGAGTTACACGAGTCCTCAATCCCAAACATCTGCAGAGCATCTTGGAATGTGCTAAACAGGAATCAGAGTTTCGAAGCAGGAGGTATCTAATGAGAGTACTATAATACAGGAAAATACACAGCCCCTTGTCAAGGAAGAGAAAGTATTGGGGTTATAACAGTTCATAGGCCTAAGAATCAACAGGCCATTTGCTGTTGCCTAAACAATAATCAGCGTTCACAAGCTGGAACATAGTTAATAGAAGCACTCAAATACAGAATCTTCACGATCACTAACTAAGGAGAAAAGAGAAACCTGTTTTACACGGTTCAACCATCCCAACATCGACTTGACCTCTTGCTAATAGCAAAACAGGAATCAGGGTTTCCAAACAGGATTCTGGGAAAAGGGAATCCTCATATACAGGACATTACACGGACCCTCGCTAGGGAAGAATAAGAAATCTGTGATACACTAGTCCACATTCTGTAAAATTCTCAGGGTGTCTTGCTGCGGTATAAACAAGAATCAAGGCTTCGAGATCGCCTCATGTTTTGAAGATATTTGGCTTGTGGGTATTATGAATCAGTCATTTCAGGACTCCAGCAACATTCTGCTCCTCTTGAGAATTATAATCGGGTATCTGGTAGTACATTCCTTAGTTTCCTCGGGACAATAAAGGCCCAGATTCCCGGAAAAAAGGTATCATTTTTCTATATTTGGATGTAAGTTTGACCTTAACATTAACTTGGTAATCCTTAAATTTCCGTTTCTACTTTATTTGGAGAGGGGACGAGGGTTTTGCAGTTGCCAAATATTTAGTACGAATTATTAAAATGTAACCAGGATTCATGGAATACAGATTCCTAGGAAATAGCTGGGCATCTGAATTTTTGTATACAGAGTTTTGGAATCCACATGGACCGGAATAGCAGGGTATCTTGCTGAGAACCGAAAGGGAATCCGGTTCTTGTAGTTCTCAATCGCCTAAATCTACAAGGTCTCTTGATAAGGTTTAATCAGCAATCTCGGTTTCTATGTCGCCACATTTTTAGTGTGTCTTTGGAAAAGGGACCAGGAATCTTGGGTTCCAATTCCTCAAGCACTTTATGAGAGTCTTTCTCTTGATATCCAAGCAACTGGAATTCTAGGTCACCAGGAAAAACCTTGGCGTCTTGCTGAGAAGGAAACAGGAATTTCAGTATGGGGAGTCCTCATATACAGAACACTACACGACCTGTTACTACGGAAGAATAGAGAATCTTGCTTACACGAGTCCTCCAGGACAAAAACCTACAGATCGTCTTGCTAAGAGATAATCACCATTCAGGTTTTGGGAGTAGGAATCTGGATAATAGGAGTCCTCATATACAGGAAACTGCACTGTCTATTACTAAAGGAGAATAAGGAATATGGTTTAGACGTGTCCTCCATCCCAAAAAAAACTTCAGGGTGTCTTGCTAAGGGCTAAACACGAATTTGGGTTTTTGAAGCATAAACTAGCAAAGTGAAATCCTCAAATACAGGCAACTGCACTGACTTTTCCTAAGAAAGAAGAAGGAATATGGGTGACATATTTTCTCAATCACCAAAAAGGTACACGGCATCTTCCTAAGATCTAAACAAAAATCAAACCTTCTACACCAGTATCTGTGAGCAAGAGTAGTAATATATAGGCAACTGCACGGCTGTTTCTAAAACTAAAGAATCTGGGTTATATGAGTCCTGAGTCCTGAAAATCTACAGGGCATCTTGCTGTTGGCTACAAAGAATCAGGATTCGAGGCATAAATGTGGGTAATAGGAATCCTCATATACAGGAAATTACATGGCCTCTGGCTAAGAAAAAAGAAGAAATCTGTTTTCCACGGCTCCTCTATCAAAAAATCTACATAGCGCCTTACTAATGGCTAAACAAGAATCAGGGTTTCGAAACAGGAATCAAGGGAAAGAGAGTCCTCACATACAGGACACTACACGGCCTCCAACTAAATACGAATAAAGAATCATTGTTGTACGCAGCCTCAATACAAAAAATTCTCAGGGTGTCTGTTACGGGAGAAACAAGAAACAGACCTTCGATCTCCCCAAATATTTCTGAACAATTTAGCATGCGGAGATTATGAATCGGTCATTTCAGGACTCCAGCAACATTCTGGTCCTCTTAAAAGCTGTAAATGATATTGGGCACTCCAAGTCCGTTAGGTTCCTCAGAACAACTAAGGCCAGATTCCAGGACAAAAAGAATCTTCTTGCCATATTTGGATGTAACTCTGGTCTTAAGGTGAACGCTATAATCCTTCCCATTCCGTGTCTCTTTTTATTTTGAGGCTGGACAAGGGTTTTGCACTTGCCAAATGTTTACTACGTACTTTTAACGGTAACCAGGAATCGTGGAAACCACGTCCCTAGGAAACTTCTGGGCATCTGTCTTTTGATATAATGAGTTTGGAATCCACATCGACAGGAAAAATCAGGGCATCTTACTGAGAACGAAACGGAAATGCGGTTGTAAGTGTTCTCATTTTCTGGAATCTACCTGGCTCCTTTATAAGGTGTAATCAGCAATCTGGGCATTTGGGTTCCTACGTTTTCAGAGCTACTTGCTCCGTGGATATGCTAAATCTGTCATTACAAATCCTCAGGAACTTTCTGGTCCTCTTATTAGCTGTAATCAAGGTTCTGTCACAAGAAATCCTTTCGTTTCCTAGGCACATCTACAACCATAATTATATTCCCCAGAATCAAAGTTATATTGGTACAAAATTCCTCGGTTCACGTGACCTCATATTACAGAAAATTCTTGTGTGTGTGAAGGTAGGAATTGGGATTTGGGTTTGGCAGATTCCACAAATTGGGGAGGTTTGTGAAGGGGAACCAGGAATCTTAGATTCCAGATCCCAAAGAACATTATGGATGTCTTTCTCTTGATATCCAAAAAACTGGAATTCTCTTTCACCAGGAACTGTCTCGGCATCCTGCAGAGTGAAGCAGGAAGCTGGGAAATGGAGGTCGTCATATACAGGAAACTACACGTCATATTGCTAAGGAAGTATAAGGAATCTTCCTTATATGAGTTCTCAATCCCAAAAACTACAGGCCGATTTCCTAAGAGGTAACCACGAATCAGGTTATTGAAGTACAATTCTGGGTAATGTGAGTCCTCTCATACAGGAAACTTCACTGCCTATTGCTAAGTAAGAATAAGGAATCTGCGTTACTCGTGTACTCAATCCCCAAAAAAACTTCAGGTCGACTTGATATGTGCTAAACACGAATAATGGTGTTTTCGAGCATGAATCTGGGAAATGGAGTCCTTATTTACAGGCAGCTACATGACCTTTTGCTAAGAAAGATTGAGGAATCTGGGTTACACCACTCCTCAATCCCAAAAATCTAGAGAACATCTTGGATTGTGCAAAAAAGAATCAGAGTTTCGAAGCAGGATGTATCGAATG
>NW_007144549.1:0-792 GCF_000164805.1 Carlito syrichta
CCAATTTACCTTTGATTCTGGGGAATATGATTTGGTCGTAGATGATCCAGGAAACAAAAGGATTTTTAGGGCCAAATCCTTGATTACAACTAACAAGAGGACCAGAAAGTTACTGAGGATCTGTAAGGACAGATTTAGCCTATCCACGGAGCAAGTACCTCTGAAAATGTAGGGACCCAGAAGCCCAGATTGCTGATTAAACTTTATCAAGAGGCCCTGTAGATTCCGGAAAAGGAGAACTCCTAGAACTGGATTTCCTTTTAATTCTCAGTAATATGCTCTGATTTTTCCTGTCGATTTGGATATCAAATTCAGCATATCAAAAGACAGATGCCCAGAATTTTCCTAGGTTCGTGGATTCCATGATTCCTTGTTACCATTAAAAGTACGTAGTAAACATTTGGCAAGTGCAAAACACTTGTCCCTTCTCAAAATCACAAGACACACGGAAGGGGAAGTATTACAGGCTTCACCTTAAGACCAGAGTTACATCCAAATATGGCAAGAGGATTCTTTCTGTCCTGGAATCTGGCCTTAGTTGTTCAGAGGAACCTAATGGACTTGAAGTGCCCAATTCCATTAACAACTTTTAAGAAGACCAGAATGTTGCTGGAGTCCTGAAATGACCGATTCATAATATCCAAATGCTAAATTGCTCTGAAACATTTGGGGAGCTCGAAGATTTGTTTATTGTTTGTCCTGTAGCAGACAGCCTGGGAATTTTTTGGATTGAGGGCACGTACAACAATGATTCTTATTCGTTTTTAGTTGGAGGACATGTAGTGTCCTGTA
>NW_007144550.1:0-767 GCF_000164805.1 Carlito syrichta
CCTGCAGTTTTATTGGGATGGAAGACATCCATAAACCAGATTCTTTATTTCCTTTTGCAATAGATAGTGCAGCTTCCTGTATATGAGGACTCCCATTATCCAGATTCCCACTCCCAAAACCTGAATGCTGGTTATCTCTTAGCAAGACTGTCTGAAGATTTTTGGGATGGGGGTCTCGTGTAACCCAGATTCTTTATTCTTCCGTAGCAATAGGTCGTGTAGTTTTCTGTATATGAGGACTCCCATTGCTGAAAATCCTGCTTCATTCTCAGCAAGACACCAAGATATTTCCTGGTGACCTAGAATTCTAGTTGCTTGGATATCAAGAGAAAGACTCCCAAAAAGTTCTTGAGGAATTGGAACCCAAGATTCCTGGTCCCTTTTTAAAAGACACACTAAAAATATGGCGACATAGAAGCCCAGATTGCTGATTAATCCTTATCAAGAGACTTTGCAGATTTAGGCGATTGAGAACCCCAAGAACCAGATTCCCTTTCCGTTCTCAGCAAGATGCCCTGAATTTCCCTGTCCATATGGATTCCAAAACTCTGTTTACAAAAATGCAGATGCCCAGAGGTTTCCTAGGGACGTGGAATCCATGGATCCTGATTACAATTTAATAATTCGTAATAAATATTTGTCACCTGCAAAACCCTTGGGCCCTCCACAAATAAAGAAAAAAAGTAAATTTAAGGATTACCAAGTACTTCTTAAGACCAATGTTACGTCTAAATACGGCAATATGATACTTTTTTTCCGGGAATCTG
>NW_007144551.1:0-831 GCF_000164805.1 Carlito syrichta
TTTGCCATTAACAACATGTCATGTAAATATGTGACTGAGGAACCGTTTAAGAAGTTTCTTAGTTTTCTTTAGCTATAGATCATGTAGATTCTACATTTGAGGACTGCTATTACATATGTTACAGGTTCTAAACCCTGATTCCTGTTTAGCTCACAGTAGATGTCCTGTTGGTTTTAAGGACTGAGGACTGCTATAACCGCAAGTCTTTTTCACCCATGGCAAGGGACTGTGTATTTTCCTGTATATTTGGTCTCTCATTAGATACATCCTGCTTCGAAACACTCATTCTTTTCAGAACTTTCCAGGATCCTTTGTAAATTTTTGGGACTGAGGACTCGTGTAATCCAGATTCCTTATACTTTTTAGCAAAAGGTCATGTAGTTGAAAGTAAATTAGGACTCCATTTTCCAGAATCATGCTCAAAACACCATGATTCGTGTTTAGCCTATAGCAAGATGACCTTAAGCTTTTTTTGGGATTGAAGTTCCACGTAACGCAAATTCCTTATTCTTACTTAGCCATAGGCAGTGAAGTTTCCTTGATGTGAGGACTCCCATTACCCAGATTCCAACTTCAAAACCCTAATTCATGGTTACATCTTAGGAAGACGGCCTGTAATTTTTTGGATTGAGGGCTCATATGAGGAAGATTCCTTATACTTCCTTAGCAATATGACGTGTAATTTCCCGTATATGACGACCTCCATTACGCAACTTCCTGCTTCACTCTGCATGATGCCGAGACACTTCCTGGTGACCAAGAAATCCAGTTTTTTGGATATCAATAGAAAGACGTCCATAATGTGCTTTTGGACCTGGAATCCAAGAATCC
>NW_007144552.1:0-784 GCF_000164805.1 Carlito syrichta
ACTTTCCAAGATCCTCTGTAAATTTTTGGGACTGAGGACTCGTGTAACCCAGATTCCTTATACTTTTTAGCAAAAGGTCATGTAGTTGAATGTAAATTAGGACTCCATTTTCCAGAATCATGCTCAAAACACCATGATTCGTGTTTAGCCTATAGCAAGATGACCTTAAGCTTTTTTGGGATTGAAGTTCCGTGTAACGCAAATTCCTTATTCTTACTTAGCCATAGGCAGTGAAGTTTCCTTGATGTGAGGACTCCCATTACCCAGATTCGAACTTCAAAACCCTAATTCGTGGTTACATTTTAGGAAGACGGCCTGTAATTTTTTGGATTGAGGGCTCATATGAGGAAGATTCCTTATACTTCCTTAGCAATATGACGTGTAATTTCCTGTATATGACGACCTCCATTATGCAGCTTCCTGCTTCACTCTGCATGATGCCGAGACACTTCCTGGTGACCGAGAAATCCAGTTTTTTGGATATCAATAGAAAGACGTCCATAATGTGCTTTTGGACCTGGAATCCAAGATTCCTGGTTCCCCTTCACAAGACCTCCCAAAAATGTGGAATATTCCAAACCCCAAACCCCATTTCCTACCTGCCCACCCACAAGAATTTTCTTTACTTTGCGGTCACCTGAATCGAGGAATTTTGTACCAATATATAATTTTGATTCTTGGGAATATGATTAACGTCGTAGATGGTCCCAGGAAACAAAAGGATTTCTAGGGACAAATCCTTGAATATAACTAACAAGAGGACCAGAAAGATCCTGAGCATCTG
>NW_007144553.1:0-730 GCF_000164805.1 Carlito syrichta
TTCCATTAAAAGTATGTAGTAAACATTTGGCAAGTGCAAAATCTTTGTCCTTTCTCAAAATCACAAGAGACACGGAAAGGGAGGGATTACAGGGTACACCTTAAGAGCAGTGTTACATCCAAATATGGCAAGAAGATTCTTTTTGTCCTGGTATCTGGCCTTAGTTGTTCTGAGGAACCTAACGGACTTGGAGTGCCCATTACCATTTACAACTTTTAAGAGGACCAGAGTATTGCTGGAGTCCTGAAATGACCGATTCATAATATCCGAATGCTAAATTGCTCTGAAACATTTGGGGAGATTGATGATCTGTTTCTTGTTTGTCTCATATCAGAAAACCTGGGAATTTTTTGAATTGAGGGCGCATACAACAATGATTCTTTATTCGTACTTACTTGGAGGCCATGTAGTGTCCTGTATGTTAGGACTCTCTTACCCTTGATTCCTGTTTTGAAACCCTGATTCTTGTTTAGCCCTTAGTAAGAAGTCATGTAGATTTTTTGAGAGAGGAACCGTGGAAATCATATTTCTTCTCTTTTATTAGCAAGAGGCCATGGAGTTTCCTGTATATGAAGATTGCTATTACCCACATTCATGCCTCGAATCCCTGATTCTTCTACAGCCGTCAGCAAGATTCCCTGTAGGTTTTCAGGACTGAGGACTAGTATAACCCAGATTCCTTATTTTTAGCAACAGCCGTGCAGTTACATGTATATGAGTATTCCTGTTC
>NW_007144554.1:0-852 GCF_000164805.1 Carlito syrichta
AAAAGAGACACGAATGAGGAATGATTACAGGGTTCACCTGAAGACTGATTTACATCCAATATGTCAAGAAGATGCATTTTGTCCTGGAATCTGCATTTAGTTGTTCTGAGGAACCTAACGGACTGGGATTGCCCAATACCATTTACAACTTTTAAGAGGACCAGAATGTTGCTGGAGTCCTGAAATGAACGATTCATAATATCCGAATGCTAAATTGCTCTGAAACATATGGGGAGCTCAAAGATCTGTTTCTTGTTTGTCCCAGAGCAGAAAAACTGGGAATTTTTTGGATTGAGGGCGCGTACAACAATGATTCTTTTTCGTACTTAGTTGGAGGCCACGTAGTGTCCTGTATGTGAGGACTCTCTTTCCCTTGTTTCCTGTTTTGAAACACTGATTCTTGTTAACCCTTAGTAAGAAGTCATGTAGATTTTTTGATAGAGGAACCGTGGAAAACAGATTTCTTCTCTTTTATTAGCAAGATGCCATGTAGTTTCCTGTATATGAGGATTGCCATTACCCACATTCATGTCTCGAGTCCCTGATTCTTCTTTAGCTGTCCACAAGATGCCATGTAGATTTTCAGGACTGAGGACTCTTGTAACCCAGATTCCTTATTTTTAGCCACAGCCGTGCAGTTACATGTATATGAGTACTCCTGTTCACAGACACATGCGTCGAAAGCTTGATTCTTGTTTAGATCTTAGGAAGACGCCGTATAATTTTTTGGAGATTGAGAAAGCATGTCACCCACATCCCTTATTCTTTCTTAGGAAAAGTCAGTGTATTTTCTGTATATAAGCATTTCTTCTCCTTTGTTTATGCTTCAAAAACCCAAATTCGTGTGTAGCC
>NW_007144555.1:0-853 GCF_000164805.1 Carlito syrichta
AACCCGGAAGTTTTATTGGGATGGAGGACACGTGTAAACCAGATTCCGTATCTCTGTAAGCAATAGACAGTGCAGTTTCCTGTATATGAGGACTCCCACTATCCAGATTCCTAATCCCAAAACCTGAATGATTTTTATCTCTTAGCAAGACGGACTGTAGGTTTTTGGGATGGAGGCCTTGTGTAACCAAGATTACTTATTCTTCTGTAGCAACAGGTCATGTAGTGTTCTATACATGAGGACTCCCATTACTGAAATTCCTGCTTCATTCTAAGCAAGACACCAAGATTTTTCCTGGTGACCTAGAATTCCAGTTGCTTGGATATCAAGAGAAAGTCTCCCATAAAGTTCTTGAGGAATTGGAACCCAAGATTCCTGGTCCCTTTTCAAAAGACACACTAAAAATATGGCGACATAGAAGCCGAGATTGCTGTTTAAACCTTACCAAGACACAATGTAGATTTAGGCGATTGAGAACTCCAAGAACCAGATTCCCTTTCCGTTTTCAGCAAGATGCCCTGAATTTTCCTGTCCATGTGGATTCCAAAACTCTGTGTACCAAAATGCAGATGCCCACATGTTTCCTAAGGACGTGGAATCCATGAATCCTGGTTAATATTTAATAATTCGTACTAAATATTTAGCAACTGCTAAACCATCGGACCCTCTATAAATAAAGTACAAATGGAAATTTAAGGATTACCAAGTTCATCTTAAGACCAATGTTACATCCAAATACGGCAATATGATACTTTTTTCCGGGAATCTGTCCTTAATTGTCCAGAGGAACTTAAGGGATTTGTACTACCAGATACCGGTTATAACTCTCAGGAGGACAAGAACGTTGCTGGAG
>NW_007144556.1:0-769 GCF_000164805.1 Carlito syrichta
TCTGGATATCAAGAGAAAGTCTCCCATAAAGTTCTTGAGGAATTGGAACCCAGGATTCCTGGTCCCTTTTCAAAAGACACACTAAAAATATGGCGACATAGAAGCCGAGATTGCTGTTTAAACCTTACCAAGACACAATGTAGATTTAAGCGATTGAGAACTCCAAGAACCGGATTCCCTCTCCGTTTTCAGCAAGATGCCCTGAATTTTCCTGTCCATGTGGATTTAAAAACTCTGTGTACCAAAATGCAGATGCCCACATGTTTCCTAAGGACGTGGAATCCATGAATCCTGGTTAATATTTAATAATTCGTACTAAATATTTAGCAACTGCTAAACCATCGGACCCTCTATAAATAAAGTAGGAATGGAAATTTAAGGATTACCAAGTTCATCTTAAGACCAATGTTACATCCAACTACGGCAATATGATACTTTTTTCCGGGAATCTGTCCTTAATTGTCCAGAGGAACTTAAGGGATTTGTACTACCAGATACCGGTTATAACTCTCAGGAGGACCAGAACATTGCTGGAATCCTGAAATGACTGATTCATAATACCCACAAGCCAAATACCTCTGTAATATGAGACGAGCTCGAAGTCTTGATTCTTGTTTATACCGCAGTTAGATGCCCTGAAAATTTTTCGGATGGTTGACTAGTGTATCACCGATTCCTTATTCTTCTTTACCGAGGAGACGTGTAATGTCCTGTGTATGAGGACTCCCTTTACCCAGAATCCTGTTTGGAAACCCTGATTCTTGTTTTG
>NW_007144557.1:0-960 GCF_000164805.1 Carlito syrichta
AATAAAGTACAAATGGAAATTTAAGGATTACCAAGTTCATCTTAAGACCAATGTTACATCCAAATACGGCAATATGATACCTTTTTCCGGGAATCTGTCCTTAATTGTCCAGAGGAACTTAAGGGATTTGTACTACCAGATACCGGTTATAACTCGCAGGAGGACAAGAACGTTACTGGAGTCCTGAAATGACTGATTCATAATACCCACAAGCTAAATACCTCTGAAATATGAGATGAGCTCGAAGTCTTGATTCTTGTTTATACCGCAGCTAGACACCCTGAAAATTTTTCGGATGGTTGACTAGTGTATCACCGATTCCTTATTCTTCTTTACCGAGGAGACGTGTAATGTCCTGTGTATGAGGACTCCCTTTACCCAGAATCCTGTTTGGAAACCCTGATTCTTGTTTTGCCTTTAGCAATATGTCATGTAGATATTGTGAAGGAGGAACCGTTTAAAAGAGTTTTCTTAGTTCTCTTACTTAGAGATCATGTAGATTCTGCAAATGAGGACTGCTATTACCTATGTTCCAGCTTCTAAACCCTGATTCTTGCTTAGCCCACAGCACATGGCCTGTTGATTTTAAGGATTGAGGATTGCTATAACCCCGATTCTTTTTCACCCTTGGCAAGGGGCTGTGTATTTTCCTGTATATTTGGACTCTCATTAGATACATCCTGCTTCGAAACTCTGATTCTTTTCAGAACTTTCCAAGATGCTCTGTAGATTTTTGGGTTTGAGGACGCGTGTAACCCAGATTCCTTATTCTTTCTTAACAAAAGCTCATGTAGTTGCCTGTAGATAAGGACTCCAAATTCCAGATTCATGCTCGGAAACACCATGATTCGTGTTTAGCCTATAGCAAGATCACCTTAAGCTTTTTTGGGATTGAGGATCCTAGAAACGCAGCTTCTTTATTCTTACTTAGCAATAGGCAGTGAAGTTCCTTTATGTGAG
>NW_007144558.1:0-1035 GCF_000164805.1 Carlito syrichta
CACATTCATGCCTCAATCCCTGATTCTTCTTTAGCCATCAGCAAAATTTCCTGTAGATTTTCAGGACTGAGGAGTCGAATAAAACAGATTCCTTATTTTTAGCAACAGCCATGCAGTTACCTGTATATGAGTACTCCTGTTCACAGATACATGTGTCGAAAGCTTGATTCTTTTTTAGATCCTAGGAAGACGCCGTATAGTTTTTTGGAGATTGAGAAAACATGTCACCCACATTCCTTATTATTTCTTACGAAAAGTCAGTGCATTTGTCTGTATATGAGCATTTCTTTTCCCTAGTTCATGCTTCAAAAACCCAAATTTGTGTTTAGCTCTTAGCAAGAAACCCTGAAGTTTTATTGGGAAGGAGGACACGTGTAAACCAGATTTCTTATTCTTCTTTTGCAATAGAGAGTGCAGTTTCCTGTATATGAGGGCTCCCATTATCCAGATTCCTACCCCCAAAACCTGAATGGCGGTTATCTCTTAGCAAGACGGTCTGTAGGTTTTTGGGACTGAGGCCTCGTGTATCCAAGATTCCTTATTCTTCTGTAGCAAGAGGTCGTGTAGTGTTCTGTATAAGATGACTCCCATTACTGAAATTCCTACTTAATTCTCAGCAAGACGCCAAGATATTTCCTGGTGACCTAGAATTCCAGTTGCTTGGATATCAAGAGAAAGACTCCCATGAAGTTCTTCAGGAATTGGAAACCAAGATTCCTGGTCCCTTTTCAATAGACACACTAAAAATGTGGCGACATAGAAGCCCAGATTGCTGATTAAACCTTATCAAGAGAGTTTGTAGATTTAGGCGATTGAGAACACCAAGAACCAGATTACCTTTCCTTTCTCAGCAAGATGCCCTGAATTTCCCTGTCCTTGTGGATTCCAAAATTTTGTGTACAGAAATACAGATGCCCAGATGTTTCCTAGGGACGTGGAATCCATAGATACTGGATAAATTTTAATAATTTGTACTAAATATTTGGCAACTGCAATACCCTCAGGCCCTCTACAAATGAAGTACAAGCAGAAATT
>NW_007144559.1:0-775 GCF_000164805.1 Carlito syrichta
CTTCCTACCCCCAAAACCTGAATGGCGGTTATCTCTTAGCAAGACGGTCTGTAGGTTTTTGGGACTGAGGCCTCGTGTATCCAAGATTCCTTATTCTTCTGTAGCAAGAGGTCGTGTAGTGTTCTGTATAAGATGACTCCCATTGCTGTAATTCCTACTTAATTCTCAGCAAGACGCCAAGATATTTCCTGGTGACCTAGAATTCCAGTTGCTTGGATATCAAGAGAAAGACTCCCATGAAGTTCTTCAGGAATTGGAAACCAAGATTCCTGGTCCCTTTTCAATAGACACACTAAAAATGTGGCGACATAGAAGCCCAGATTGCTGATTAAACCTTATCAAGAGAGTTTGTAGATTTAGGCGATTGAGAACACCAAGAACCAGATTACCTTTCCTTTCTCAGCAAGATGCCCTGAATTTCCCTGTCCTTGTGGATTCCAAAATTTTGTGTACAGAAATACAGATGCCCAGATGTTTCCTAGGGACGTGGAATCCATAGATACTGGATAAATTTTAATAATTTGTACTAAATATTTGGCATCTGCAATACCCTCGGGCCCTCTACAAATGAAGTACAGGCAGAAATTTAAGGATTACCAAGTTCATCTTAAGACCAATGTTACATCCAAATACGGCAATATGATACTTTTTTTCCGGGAATCTGAGCCTTAATTGTCACGAGGAACTTAAGGGATTTGAACTACCAGATACCCGATTACACTCTCAAGAGGACCAGAATGTTGCTGGAGTCCTGAATGACTGATTCATATACCCA
>NW_007144560.1:0-816 GCF_000164805.1 Carlito syrichta
GACGGCTATTACCTATGTTCTAGCTTCTACACCCTGATTGTTGCTTAGCCCACAGCAGAGGGCCTGTTGATATTTAGGACTGAGGACTGCTATAACCCTGATTCTTTTTCTTCCATGGCAAGGGGCTGTGTACATTCCTGTATATTAGGACTCTCATTCGATACATCTTGCTTCGAAACTCTGATTCTTTTTAGCACTTTCCAAGATGTTCTGTGGATTTTTGGGACTGAGGACTCGTGTAACCCAGACTCCTTAATCTTTCTTAGCAAAAGTTCATGTAGTTGCCTGTAAATAAGGAGTCCAATACCCAGATTCATGCTGGAAAACACCATGATTCGTGTTTAGCCCATAGCAAGTCGACCTGAATTTTTTTGGGGATTGAGTACACGAGTAATGCAGATTTCTTATTCTTACTTAGCAATAGACAATAAAGTTTCCTGTATGAGAGGACTCCCATTACCCCAAATTCTACTTCAATAACCTGATTCGTGGGTATGTCTTAGGAAGACGGCCTGTAGTTTTGGGGATTGAGGACTCATATAAGGAAGATTCCTTATACTTTCTTAGCAATATGACGTATAGTTTCCTGTATATGACGACCGCCATTACCCAGCTTCCTGCTTCACTCTGCAGGATGCCAAGACAGTTCTGGGAGACCGAGAATTCCAGGTTTTTGAATATCAAGATAAAGAAGTCCATAATGTTCTTTGGGAACTGGTACCCAAGATTCCTGGTTCCCCTTCACAAGACCTCCCCAAAATGTGGAATCTTCCAAACCCAGCTTCCCAATTCCTACCTACCCACCAAAAAGAATTT
>NW_007144561.1:0-956 GCF_000164805.1 Carlito syrichta
GGGCTGTGTACATTCCTGTATATTAGGACTCTCATTCGATACATCTTGCTTCGAAACTCTGATTCTTTTTAGCACTTTCCAAGATGTTCTGTGGATTTTTGGGACTGAGGACTCGTGTAACCCAGACTCCTTAATCTTTCTTAGCAAAAGTTCATGTAGTTGCCTGTAAATAAGGAGTCCAATACCCATATTCATGCTGGAAAACACCATGATTCGTGTTTAGCCCATAGCAAGTCGACCTGAAGTTTTTTTGGGGATTGAGTACACGAGTAATGCAGATTTCTTATTCTTACTTAGCAATAGACAGTAAAGTTTCCTGTATGAGAGGACTCCCATTACCCCAAATTCTACTTCAATAACCTGATTCGTGGGTATGTCTTAGGAAGACGGCCTGTAGTTTTGGGGATTGAGGACTCATATAAGGAAGATTCCTTATACTTTCTTAGCAATATGACGTATAGTTTCCTGTATATGACGACCGCCATTACCCAGCTTCCTGCTTCACTCTGCAGGATGCCAAGACAGTTCTGGGAGACCGAGAATTCCAGGTTTTTGGATATCAAGATAAAGAAGTCCATAATGCTCTTTGGGAACTGGTACCCAAGATTCCTGGTTCCCCTTCACAAGACCTCCCCAAAATGTGGAATCTTCCAAACCCAGCATCCCAATTCCTACCTGCCCACCAACAAGAATTTTCTGTACTTTGTAGTCACCTGAATCGAGGAATTTTGTAAAAATATACCTTTGTTTCTGGGGAATATGATTATGGTCGTAGATACTCCCAGGAAACAAAAGGATTTGTTGGGCCAGATTCTTTATTACAACTAAAAAGATGACAAGAAATTTCCTGTGCATCTGTAATGACAGATTTAATGTATCCACGGAGAAAGTCGCTATGAAAAATGTAGGGACCTAGAAGCCCAGATTGCTGATTAAACCTTATCAAGAGGCCTTGA
>NW_007144562.1:0-689 GCF_000164805.1 Carlito syrichta
CCTTAGCAATAAGCAGTAAAGTTTCCTGTATGAGAGGACTCCCATTACCCCAAATTCTACTTCAATAACCTGATTCGTGGTTAGCTCTTAGGAAGATGGCCTGTAGTTTTGGGGATTGAGGACTCATATAAGGAAGATTCCTTATACTTCCTTAGCAATATGACATATAGTTTCCTGTATATGACGACCGCCATTACCCAGCTTCCTGCTTCACTCTGCAGGATGCCAAGACAGTTCTGGGAGACCGAGAATTCCAGGTTTTTGGATATCAAGATAAAGAAGTCCATAATGTTCTTTGGGAACTGGTACCCAAGATTCCTGGTTCCCCTTCACAAGACCTCCCCAAAATGTGGAATCTTCCAAACCCAGCATCTCAATTCCTACCTGCCCACCAACAAGAATTTTCTGTACTTTGTAGTCACCTGAATTGAGGAATTTTGTAAAAATATACCTTTGTTTCTGGGGAATATAATTATGGTCGTAGATACTCCCAGGAAACAAAAGAATTTGTTGGGCCAGATTCTTTATTACAACTAAAAAGATGACAAGAAATTTCCTGTGCATCTGTAATGACAGATTTAATGTATCCACGGAGAAAGTCGCTATGAAAAATGTACGGAACTAGAAGCCCAGATTGCTGATTAAACCTTATCAAGAGGTCTTGAATGTTCCGGTTAATGAGAATTTCT
>NW_007144563.1:0-868 GCF_000164805.1 Carlito syrichta
CAACCTAACGGACTTGGAGAGCCCGATAGCCATTTACAACTTTCAAGAGGACCAGAATGTTGCTGGAATCCTGAAATGACCGATTCATAATGTCTGCATGATAAATTGCTTTCAAACATTTGGGGAGCTCGAAGCCCTCTTTCTTGTTTGTGTCATAGCAGAAACCCTGGGGATTTTTTGGATTGAAGACTCGTACAACAAAGATTCTTATTCAGCCTTAGTTGGAGGCCATGTAGTGTCCTGTATGTGAGGACTCTCCTTCCCTAGATTCCTGTTTCAAAACTCTGATTCCTGTTTAGCCCTTAGTAAGATGCCATGTAGATTTTTTGATAGAGAAACCGTGGAAAACAGATTTCTTCTTTTTTCTTAGCAAGAGGCCATATAGTTTCCTGTTTATGTGGACTGCTATTACCCACATTCATGATTCGAATCCCTAATCCTTCTTTAGCCGTCAGCAAGATATCCTGCAGCATTTCAGGACTGAGGAATCCCATAACCCAGATCCTTGTTTTTAGCAACCGACGTGCATTTGCCTGTATATGAATACTCCCTTACCCGGATACACGCATCGAAACCCTGATGCTTGTTTAGACCTTAGAAATACACCGTGTAGTTTTTTGGGGATTGAGAACACATGTCACACAGATTCCTTATTCTTTCTTAGGAAAAGTCCGTGCAGATGCCTGTATATGAGGATTTCATTTACCCAGATTTTCCTTCAAATACCCAAATTCGTATTTAGCCATTAGCAAAACACCCTAAAGTTTTTTTGGGGATTGAGGACACGTGTAAACCACAATCCTTATGCTTCCCTAGCAATAGACAGGGCAGTTTACTGTATATGAGATCCCATTATTCAGATTCCTAC
>NW_007144564.1:0-793 GCF_000164805.1 Carlito syrichta
CATTTGGGGAGCTCGAAGCCCTCTTTCTTGTTTGTGTCATACCAGAAACCCTGGGAATTTTTTGGATTGAAGACTCGTACAACAAAGATTCTTATTCAGCCTTAGTTGGAGGCCATGTAGTGTCCTGTATGTGAGGACTCTCCTTCCCTAGATTCCTGTTTCAAAACTCTGATTCCTGTTTAGCCCTTAGTAAGATGCCATGTAGATTTTTTGATAGAGAAACCGTGGAAAACAGATTTCTTCTTTTTTCTTGGCAAGAGGCCATATAGTTTCCTGTTTATGTGGACTGCTATTACCCACATTCATGATTCGAATCCCTAATCCTTCTTCAGCCGTCAGCAAGATATCCTGCAGCATTTCAGGACTGAGGAATCCCATAACCCAGATCCTTGTTTTTAGCAACCAACGTGCATTTGCCTGTATATGAATACTCCCTTACCCGGATACATGCATCAAAACCCTGATGCTTGTTTAGACCTTAGGAATACACCGTGTAGTTTTTGGGGGATTGAGAACACATGTCACACAGATTTCTTATTCTTTCTTAGGAAAAGTCCGTGCAGATGCCTGTATATGAGGATTTCATTTACCCAGATTTTCCTTCAAATACCCAAATTCGTATTTAGCCATTAGCAAGACACCCTGAAGTTTTTTTGGGGATTGAGGACACGTGTAATCCACATTCCTTATGCTTCCCTAGCAATAGACTGGGCAGTTTACTGTATATGAGGACTCCCATTATTCAGATTCCTACTCCCAAAACCCTTAGCAGATGCTCTATAGTGCTTGGGAT
>NW_007144565.1:0-732 GCF_000164805.1 Carlito syrichta
GACTCCTTATTCTTCTGTAGCAACAGGTGGTGTAGTGTTCTGTATATGAGGTCTCCCATTACCGAAATTCCTGCTTCATTCTCAATGAGACACCAAGACTTTTCGTGGTGACCTAGAATTCCAGTTGCTTGGATATCAAGAGAAAGACTCCCTTAAAGTTCTTTTGGAATTGGAACTCAAGATTCCTGGTTCCCTTTTCAAAAGACAAACTAAAAATGTTGTGACATAGAAGCCCAGATTGCTGATTAAACCTTATCAAGAGACGTTGTAGATTTAGGTGATTAAGAACTACAAGAACCCGATTCCCTTTCCGTTCTCAGCAAGAAACTCTTTATACAAAAATGCAGATGCCCAGTTGTTTCCTAGGGATGTGGATTCCATGAATCCTGGTTACATTTTAACAATTCGTACTAAATATTTGACAACTTCAAAACCCTTGGTCCCTCTCCAAATAAAGTACAAATGGAATTTTAGGGATTACCAAGTTCATCTTAAGACCAAAGTTACATCTAAATACGTCAAGATGATACTTTTCTTCCGGGAATCTGGCCTTGATTGTCCCGAAGAACCTAAGGGACTTTTACTACCAGATACCTGATTACAACTCACAAGAGGACCAGAATGTTGCTGGAGTTCTGAAATGACTGATTCATAATACCCACAAGTCAAATATCTCTGAAACATGAGACGGGCACGAAGCCCGGATTCTTGTTAATCCTCTAGCAAGACACC
>NW_007144566.1:0-738 GCF_000164805.1 Carlito syrichta
CAATTCCAGTAGCTTGGATATCAAGAGAAAGACTCCCTTAAAGTTCTTTTGGAATTGGAACTCAAGATTCCTGGTTCCCTTTTCAAAAGACAAACTAAAAATGTTGTGACATAGAAGCCCAGATTGCTGATTAAACCTTATCAAGAGACTTTTAGATTTAGGCGATTAAGAACTACAAGAACCCGATTCCCTTTCCGTTCTCAGCAAGAAACTCTGTATACAAAAATGCAGATGCCAAGATGTTTCCTAGGGATGTGGATTCCATGAATCCTGGTTACATTTTAACAATTCGTACTAAATATTTGACAACTGCAAAACCCTCGGCCCCTCTCCAAATAAAGTACAAATGGAATTTTAGGGATTACCAAGTTCATCTTAAGACCAAAGTTACATCTAAATACGTCAAGATGATACTTTTTTTCCGGGAATCTGGCCTTGATTGTCCCGAAGAACCTAAGGGACTTTTACTACCAGATACCTGATTACAACTCACAAGAGGACCAGAATGTTGCTGGAGTTCTGAAATGACTGATTCATAATGCCCACAAGCCAAATATCTCCAAAACATGAGACGAGCATGAAGCCCGGATTCTTGTTAATCCTCTAGCAAGACACCCTGAGAATTTTTCGGATTTGGGATTAGTGTATCACAGATTCCTTATTCACCTTAGTGAGCGGCCATGTAATGTCCTGTATATGATGATCCCTTTCCCGAGAACCCTGTTTGGAAACCCTGAT
>NW_007144567.1:0-813 GCF_000164805.1 Carlito syrichta
CAAAAAATGCAGATGCCAAGATGTTTCCTAGGGATGTGGATTCCATGAATCCTGGTTACATTTTAACAATTCGTACTAAATATTGACAACTGCAAAACCCTCGGCCCCTCTCCAAATAAAGTACAAATGGAATTTTAGGGATTACCAAGTTCATCTTAAGACCAAAGTTACATCTAAATACGTCAAGATGATACTTTTTTTCCGGGAATCTGGCCTTGATTGTCCCGAAGAACCTAAGGGACTTTTACTACCAGATACCTGATTACAACTCACAAGAGGACCAGAATGTTGCTGGAGTTCTGAAATGACTGATTCATAATACCTACAAGCCAAATATCTCCGAAACATGAGACGAGCATGAAGCCCGGATTCTTGTTCATCCTCTAGCAAGACACCCTGAGAATTTTTCGGATTTGGGATTAGTGTATCACAGATTCCTTATTCAACCTTAGTGAGCGGCCATGTAATGTCCTGTATATGAGGAATCCCTTTCCCGAGAACCCTGTTTGGAAACCCTGATTCTTGTTTAGCCCTTAGCAAGATGTCATGTAGATATTGGGATGGAGGAACCGTGTGAAACAGGTTTCTTATTTCTCCTTAGCAAGAGATAGTGTAGATTCTGCATATGATGACTGCTAATACCTATGTTGCAGGTTCTAAACCCTGATACTTGTTTAGCCCACAGAAGATGGCCAGTTGATTTTTAGGCCTGAGGACTGCTATAACCCTGATTCTTTTTCTTCCTTGGCAAGGGGCCATGTATTTTCCTGTATATTAGGACTCTCATTACATAGATCCTGCTTCGAAACTATG
>NW_007144568.1:0-1004 GCF_000164805.1 Carlito syrichta
ATACCCACAAGTCAAATATCTCTGAAAACATGAGACGAGCACGAAGCCCGGATTCTTGTTAATCCTCTAGCAAGACACCCTGAGAATTTTTCGGATTGGGGATTAGTGTATCACAGATTCCTTATTCAACCTTAGTGAGCGGCCATGTAATGTCCTGTATATCAGGAATCCCTTTCCTGAGAACCCTGTTTGGAAACCCTGATTCTTGTTTAGCCCTTAGCAAGATGTCATGTAGATATTGGGATGGAGGAACCGTGTGAAACAGGTTTCTTATTTCTCCTTAGCAAGAGATCGTGTAGATTCTGTATATGATGACTGCCAATACCTATGTTGCAGGTTCTAAACCCTGATACTTGTTTAGCCCACAGAAGATGGCCAGTTGATTTTTAGGCCTGAGGACTGCTATAACCCTGATTCTTTTTCTTCCTTGGCAAGGGGCCATGTATTTTCCTGTATATTAGGACTCTCATTACATAGATCCTGCTTCGAAACTATGATTCTTTTCAGCCCTTTCCATGATGCCCTGCAGACTTTTGGGATTGAGGACTCGTGTAACCCAGATTCCTTATTCTTTCTTAGCAAAAGATCATGTAGTTTCCTGTATATAAGGACTCCATTTCCCCAGATTCATGCTAAAAACACCTGATTCGTGTTTAGCCCATAGGAAGACGAACTGAAGTTTTTTTGTGATAGAGGACATGAGTAAGGCAGATTCCTTATTCTTACTTATCAAGAGGCAGTGAAGTTTCCTGTATGTGAGGACTCCCATTGCCCAGATTCCTACTTCAAAAACATGAATGGTGGTTACCACTTAGGAAGACGGTCTGTAGTTTTTGGAATTGAAGACTCTTGTCAACTAGATTTCTTATACTTCCTAAGCAATATGACGTGTAGGTTCCTGTATATGATGATTTCCATTACCCAGGTTTCCACTTCACTCTGCAGGATGCCAAGACAGTTACTGGTGACCGAGAATTCCAGTTCTTTGGATATCAAGAGAAAGA
>NW_007144569.1:0-757 GCF_000164805.1 Carlito syrichta
TTTTCCTGTATATTAGGACTCTCATTACATAGATCCTGCTTCAAAACTATGATTCTTTTCAGCCCTTTCCATGATGCCCTTGCAGATTTTGGGGATTGAGGACTCGTGTAACCCAGATTCCTTATTCTTTCTTAGCAAAAGATCATGTAGTTTCCTGTATATAAGGACTCCATTTCCCCAGATTCATGCTAAAAACACTTGATTCGTTTTTAGCCCATAGGAAGACGAACTGAAGTTTTTTTGTGATAGAGGACACGAGTAAGGCAGATTCCTTATTCTTACTTATCAAGAGGCAGTGAAGTTTCCTGTATGTGAGGACTCCCATTACCCAGATTCCTACTTCAAAAACATGAATGGTGGTTACCACTTAGGAAGACGGTCTGTAGTTTTTGGGATTGAGGACTCTGGTCAACTAGATTCCTTATAATTCCTAAGCAATATGACGTGTAGGTTCCTGTATATGACGATTTCCATTACCCAGGTTTCCACTTCACTCTGCAGGATGCCAAGACAGTTACTGGTGACCGAGAATTCCAGTTCTTTGTATATCAAGAGAAAGACTCCCATAATGTTCTTTGGAAACTGGAATCCTAGATTCTTGGTTCCCCTTCACAAGACCCTCCCTAAAATGTGGAATCTTCAAAACACAGCATCCCAATTCCGACCTGCCTGCCCACAAGAATTTTCTGTAGTTTGAGGTCACCTGAATTGAGGGATTTTGTACCAATATGCCTTTTGATTCTGGGAAACATGATGA
>NW_007144570.1:0-661 GCF_000164805.1 Carlito syrichta
CTAGCATCTCAGCTAGCTGGTCAGCTTACTAGTGGGGTCACTCACTTTCCATCACTTCAGTCAAATATTCGGCTCAATCACCTGCCAACCGTACAGCAAACTATTCGGCTCACTCACCAGCTAACAGGTCTTGTAACTTGTCTACTCACTTGCTTTCCATCAGGTTAGTTAAATATTTGGCTTGCTCACCTGCCAACAGGTCAGCAAACTCTTTGACTCACTCACCAGCCAACAGTTCTACTAACTTATTGACTTGCTTGAGGGCAAACAGGTCAGTGAACTAGTTGACTTGCTTTCCAGTTGACTAGTAAAATCAGCTCACAGGTCGGCTCACACCCCAGTCAAAGAGTTAAGGCAGCTCATGCATCGGCTCACTCGCTGGCCGACTAGTTAAGTCGGCTCACTGGTTGGCTGACTCACTGACCAGCTAGTTAAGACTGACCAATCGGCTCACTTGCCAGCCAACTAAATTCAGCTGACCAGTCATCTCATACACCAACCGACTAGTTAAGTTGGCTGAGCAGTTGACTTGCCAACCGGCCGACTAGATAATTTAGCTGACAAATTGGCTCACTCACCAGTGAACAAGTTAATTTTGATGACAAGTAGCCTTACTTACCGGATGACTAGTTAAGTCAGTTAACCTGTTGGTTCACTCGCC
>NW_007144571.1:0-875 GCF_000164805.1 Carlito syrichta
CAGCTTACTAGTGGGGTCACTCACTTTCCATCACTTCAGTTAAATATTCGGCTCAATCACCTGCCAACCGTACAGCAAACTACTCGGCTCACTCACCAGCTAACAGGTCTTGTAACTTGTCTACTCACTTGCTTTCCATCAGGTTAGTTAAATATTTGGCTTGCTCACCTGCCAACAGGTCAGCAAACTCTTTGACTCACTCACCAGCCAACAGTTCTACTAACTTATCGACTTGCTTGAGGGCAAACAGGTCAGTGAACTAGTTGACTTGCTTTCCAGTTGACTAGTAAAATCAGCTCACAGGTCGGCTCACACTCCAGTCAAAGAGTTAAGGCAGCTCATGCATCGGCTCACTCGCTGGCCGACTAGTTAAGTCGGCTCACTGGTTGGCTGACTCACTGACCAGCTAGTTAAGACTGACCAATCGGCTCACTTGCCAGCCAACTAAATTCAGCTGACCAGTCATCTCATACTCCAACCGACTAGTTAAGTTGGCTGAGCAGTTGACTTGCCAACCGGCCGACTAGTTAATTTAGCTGACAAATTGGCTCACTCACCAGTGAACAAGTTAATTTTGATGACAAGTAGCCTTACTTACCGGTTGACTAGTTAAGTCAGTTAACCTGTTGGTTCACTCACCAGCTGACTAATTAAATCAGCTAACCAGTCGACCACTAGCCATCCAACTACTTAAGCTAGCAAACCAATCTGCCGACTAGTGATCCAACTTGTCTGTCGACAATATAGGTCAGCTAAATAGTCGGCAAACTAGTTTAGGTCAGTTAACTAGTCGGCCAACTAATCGGATGACTAGTTAGGTCAGCAAATTAGTGAGCCAACTAGTTAACCGGGCTAACAAGTGGGTCAACTCATCA
>NW_007144572.1:0-997 GCF_000164805.1 Carlito syrichta
TGATCATATGGATGAAGTCCTTATCACCACACATGGTATTTCCATGTAGTATCATGTCAATCCGTGGGCTGTGTTTCATGCGTCCCTCTAGACCAGACCATGGCACATGCTGTGGTAAGAGGGTACAGAGAATTTGCCTATTCTTCAGGATTCCTGGATGAAAGTAGTGCTAGAAACCCAGGGTGTAATTAACTGTGGAAAACATGAGTAGTCTGCAGCTGGCAATAGCAATTAAAGTCACTTTTAAAGGGCTCCCTTCCCTCTCATGCCCTTAATGAGAGGAGTTTTAATTAAGCTACAGTATAATCTGACAGTTTCACTCACTTTAATGTGATCCATTGACATAGGATCATGGCTGAACTAAGATGACACATCAAATGGTGTCTCTTGTCCACACCAGGCTGAACACTGGAGTCTAGGATTATATGCAAAGATAAAAACCTGCAGACTTTTAGCTTGGAAAGGAAAGAGGAGAGACAGTTCAATGCTGTAAGATCACGGCAGGCAAGTAAAAAGTTAAATAAGGCTGGGTGCTGTGCTCATGCCTATAATCCCAACACTCTGGGAGACAGAGGTGAGAAGATTGCCTGAACCCACAGATTCAAGACCAACTTAGACAACTTGGCGAGACCTCATTTCTCATAAATAAATAAATAAATAAATAAATAAATAAATAAATAAATAAATAAATAAAAATAAAATATCTAAGAAAATTTGAAAATTGTTAAATAAAATGACCAGAGTCTTTGAAAACCATAGAGGAAATGCTGATTTACGAGGTAGTCAGTAAAATAATGTACCATCTTCACTAAGTGGCAGAAAGGAAGGAAATACCAGCTGCTGGAGCTCAGGGTGCCAAAAGACCCTTGTGTGGGATGGACCAGAGCCCAGAAGGCCTCACTCAGACTGTCTCATGTCAAGACGTGAAAACTAAGGAGCTGCAGGGTGTTCCCTCACTGCCCTCTCGTCAAGAGCCCCAGTCTGTGTTCAGCACAAG
>NW_007144573.1:0-964 GCF_000164805.1 Carlito syrichta
TCCCCTCTTAAAATCAAAAGAGAAACGGAAGGTGAAGGGATTACAGGGTTCACTTTAAGGGACATAGTTACATCCAAATACGGCAATATAATTCTTTTTGTCCTGGAATCTGGCCATAGTTGTCCAAAGAACCTAATGGATTGGAGTGCCCGATACCCGTTTACAACTTTCAAGAGGACCAGAATGTTGCTGGAGTCCTGAAATGACTGATTCGTAATATCCGCATGCTAAATGGCTCTGAAACATATTGGGAGCTTGAAGCCCTGTTTCTTGTTTGTCCGATAGCAGACACTCTGGGAATTTCTTGGATTGAGGACTCGTACAATAAAGATTCTTTATTCTCCTTAGTTGGAGGCCGTGAAGTGTCCTGTATGTGAGGACTCTCTTCCCTAGATTCATGTTTGAAACCCACCTTCTTGTTTAGCCCTTAGTATGTCGCCATGTAGATTTTTTGATAGATTTCTTAGCAAGAGTCCATGTAATTTCCTGTATATGAGGTCTGCTATTACCCACATTCATGCCTTGAATCCCTGATTCTTCTTTAGCCATCAGCAAAATGCCTTGTAGATTTTCAGGATTGAGGTCTCGTATAACCCACATTTCTTATTTTTAGCAACATTCGTGCATATACCTGTATATGAGTATTCCCTTTCCCAGATACAAGCATTGAAACCCTGATGCTTTTTCAGACCTTAGGAAGAAACCGAGTAGATTTTGGGGGATTGAGAACACAAGTCACCCAGATTTCTTATTCTTTCATAGGAAAAGTCCATGCAGTTGTCTGTTTTTGAAGATTTCATTTCCCTAGATTATGTTTCAAAAACCCAATTTCGTCTGTAGCCCTTAGCAAGACACCTTGAAGTCATTTTTGGGATTGAGAACACGTGTAAACCAGATTCCTTATACTTCCTTAGCAATAGACAGTGCAGTTTCATGTATATGAGGACTCCCATTATCCAGATAC
>NW_007144574.1:0-703 GCF_000164805.1 Carlito syrichta
TAAAATGTGCCCCAGTGATTGTTTCTACCCTTTAATTGGTGCCCCAGTTTGACCTTCATATATTATGGATGTCCCAGTAGCTAGCCCTTATCTGTGTTGGGGGTCACAATATTTGGACCTCCTCTATAATATGTGCCACAATAACTGGTCATCCTCTGTGATGTGTGTCCTTGTAACTGGGCCTCCTTCAAGATAGGTGCCCCAGTGACTGTCCTTTCTCTTTAATGTCTGTCCCAATATCTGGTCCTCCTCCATAATTGGTATGCCATGGACTGGGCCTCCACTGTGATAGGTGCCCCAGTGACTGGTCAGCTTCCAAATTGAGTAACCCTATCACTGGCTTGCCTCTCTGATGTGTACCCCTGTGACAGGCCCTCCACTATATGGGTACCCAAATACCAACCTCTCCTCTTTGATAAATACCACAGTGACTGGCCCTCCTCAGGGACGAGGACCCCAGTAATTGTACCTCTTCTGTTAATTTTGATCCAGTGACTGGCCCTCCTTATGATTTGTGCCTCGTTGACTGGGCTTTCTCTGCGATTTGGTCTCCAGTGTCTAGCTCTCCTCTCTTTTGCATTCCTCAGTGACTGTACCACTTCCTTGTTTGTGCCTCATTGACTGGCCATCCTCTGTGATGGTGCTTCAGTGCCTGACTATCCTCTGTAATCATTACCCACTGGATCTTCATTTATAATGGATA
>NW_007144575.1:0-860 GCF_000164805.1 Carlito syrichta
GCTAACTAAGCTGCCAACTAGTCGGCCAAATTATTAGGTCAGCAAACTAGTCAACCAATTACTTAACCGGGCTAACTATGGGCCAACTCCTCAGCCAACTAGTTATCCAAGTTAAATATTTGACCAATTAGTCAGCCAACTTGTTAAACCAGCTAACAGTTCGACCGAGATGGCAACCAACATGTTAAACCAGCTAACTAGTTCGTAGACTCATCAGTCAACAAGTTAAGTTACCTAGCTAACTCGTTAAGCAACTAGTAAAACAGTTATTTTACTCGTTTACCAACTAGTTAAAACAGTTATCTAACTCATTAACCAACTCGTTAATTCAGCTAGCTATCTCATAAGCTAACTAGCTATGTCAGGTAGCTAAGTGAGCAAGCTAACTAACTAGCTAGCTAATTCATCTAGCTAAGTCATCTAGCTCACTAGTTAGCTAATTACTTAACTCAGATACTTAAGTCTGCTACCTAACTGATTTTCTAGTTTGTTAAGTCAGCTCGTTATTCAGCTAGCTAAATAGTTAGCTAACTATTTAATTCAGGTAGTTAAGTAAGCTAGCTAACTAGGTAAGCCACACAGTTAATCAGCCAGCCAAATAGTTATGTCAGCTAGCTAAGTCAGGTAGTTAAGTCAGCTTTCTAATTTAGACAGCAGTTTAAGACACTTAGCTAGCAACTTAGTGAAATGTTTAAGTCAGCAGGTTGAGTCAGGTTGTTAGCTAGTTAACTAAAGGGTTAATTCAACTGGTTGAGTCACCTAGCTAGCTAGTTAGCAAACGGGTTGAGTAGCTGTTTGAGTAGGCTACCTAGCTAGCTAGCTAACGAGTAGTCAGCTGAATGAGTCAGCTAGCCAGCTCA
>NW_007144576.1:0-4044 GCF_000164805.1 Carlito syrichta
CCTCAGACCTTATCTGATATGTTTGACATCTGAAAACTCTGAGTACATGACTGTGCCAGGTAAATTGTGTCAAAACACAGTGCAGTGAATTAGAATGAAATTCAAGTGATTTATGAATGGAGTGAAACATCCCAGTGTCCATTCGTGCAATGTTTCTTCAATTTAAATAATTGCTGCCTGCATCCACTATTTTGGCCCTATTTTTAAATCATCAATATTATTACTTACTTTATTTTTTTGTTTAAATTTACTCATCTTACCTTAAGATATTTTTTAAGTTGATCTTGTGTCACTAATAGCAAACTGTATTGCTTTCCAAAACACAATGAAATTATAAGGAGAACTATAATGTGATTAAATTTTGTCTAAATCCTTTCCCCCCTTAAAGCTCTTATCCTGAAGCATAACTTCCTCTTGGTACTTCCAGAGATTTAAAAACCTGTCAGTATTAAACCAAGAGTCTTCTTCATATAATTAGAGTTGGAAGTCAATCCAAAACAGAATGTGGTTCAATAATTTTCATTTGTTTTCAGATACTTCCTTAAATTATTTTATTTTGCACAAGAGGAATTGCTTCACAAAGGGTGAATAGGATTGGAAGCAAGAATTCACAAAGGGTGAATAGGATTGGAAGCAAGAATTAAGTTCAAATACCAATTGTGTCACAGGCCAATTGAATGACTTTTAGCAAGCTATCTCAGCATAAGTGTTTTCTTATTTAAAATGGGCTACAATAAATGCCGGCTTCACATAAAAGCATGTTGATACATGTACATAGCAACTCTATTCATACTAGCCAAGCGAGATATACCAGATGGCCTTTTGTGGGTGAATGTTTCCATAATAACTGATATATGTCCATAACAGGGAATACTGTCTAGCAATAAAAAGAATCAAACTACTGGTGGAGACAACAACCTGGATGAGTGTTCAGTGATTATGCAGAAAAGAAATAGAAATCCCTAAAAGTTACAACTGTAGAATTTCATTTGTATAGATTTCTACTGTATAGTTTAATTTATATGAAGTTCTTTTATTGTTTTGTTTTGTTTTTGTTTCTGTTTCTGTTTTTGTTTTTGTTTTAGTCAGGGTCTCACTCTGTCATCCAGGGTGAAGTGCAGTGGAACAATCATGGCTCATTGCAACCTTGAACTCTTGGGGTCTAGCAATCCTACCACCTCAGCCTTCTGAATAACTGAGACTACAGGCACTAGCCACCACATAGGCTTTTTCTTTTTCTTTTTCTTTCTTTTTTTTTTTAAGAGATGAGTACTTGTTATATTGCCTAGGCTAACCTCAAACTCCTAGATTCAAGTGATCCTCCTGTCTCGGCCTCCCAAAGTTATAGGATTATAGGCATGAGCCACTGGGCTTGACTCATTTATATGTTATTCTTGAAACAACAGATTTATAAATTAGAGAAGAGATTATTTGTTTTCAAGCAGTCATGAATGGAGAAAGAATAGTGAGAGGGATCAATATGGAAAAGGGTGTTGTTAAAAAAGAATATTAGAGATCCTCTCGATGAAAATGTCTTGTATCTTGATTATGGTGGTGAGTATACAAACCTACATATATGATAGAATTGCATAAAACTATGTACACACACAGGAGTACAAATGGAAAGGAAAATCCCAATAAGATTGGTTAAGTGTATTAACGTCAGTATCCAGGTTGCCACATTGAGCTACAGTTTTGCAAGATGTCACTACTGTGGGAAACTAGTAAATGGTACACAAGATCAACTTGTATTATTTACTCTGTATCTCATATACTATTTCTCTACCACTGCATGCAAAACTACAATTATCTCAAAGTGTAAATTTTACAGAAAAAATAAAAACAAGCCTCATAGACTTTCGGAGAGAATCAAAGGAGATAGTATTTTGGGAAGAAAATTCATTTAGCAAATGCTAATTATTTCCACTTTCTTGTCCAGGCCCTGTGTGAATGCTGAATGTTACCTGCCAATCAAATAATGTTCCTGCTATAATAGAAATATTATTCTAGTGGATACCTCAAAAAAAGGGAATTGTTATTTTTAAAACTCTCACTAAAATTGGTTTAATAACAATCACTAATTTAATAATAGCATTGAGGGTGTGCTGCCATGTATCAAAAGGACTCAAAGAGGCTACAAAACTTGCCCATATACCCAATAGATAGTTTAGTACCATTATTGTGCTATTTTGTATTTTTTTGCTTTACTCATTTCATAGGGTTTATTTATACTTGTGGTAGAAGGTATCAGTTCTCCAATTATAGCTGTGATAGTGTGGTTCTAAGAATTTACATAATTAGAAATAGTAATGGGGTTTAGAGCAATAAGTATAAGTTGTCAGAAACTTGAATGATTTTGGTAACAGTCTGTGCAATTAGACAGGAAATCTTTAAAAGTATAGCTGAGGAAAGAGCCCAAGCAGGACAATTGACAGTAAGTTTAGTGCTGGTCACCTGGCTCCATGGGCTCCTGCTCCTCCTTGTTACTTCCACCCATCACATCTGGTGCTGCCAAGCCCTCTGGATACTGCTGTCAAAAGATCCAGGAAACAAGTGATGGCCTACATGTTTTTGAGATCCCTAGGAAGATGATCATGAGAGTCAGCTTGGTTTTTCAGTCCATCTGGATTCAATATTTAATGTCCATATTCACAGGGAGCAGGGTGAAGCAGACAAGTAACATATACACCTGATTGTAGATGGTAAGGTGCCCAGATTAGTTAGGGATGATTTGAGAACAAACAGTATTGTGACACAAAGTGGAATTCCCAGGCAAGAGCCTGGTGTTGAATTTCAATATTATGATCATATCACTCACTTGTAACTGACTCTTTTCACTTTGGGTTTTCTCATATTTATATTTTACTCATCAGGGTACTTTGAATTTATAACCATGCAGGAACTTCTAGTTAGCTTACTTTCATTGACTTTGAGTATAATGACATTATCAGATACATGAACGTGATTTGATTTTCTGAAGTATAATGTGATTTACTTTATGAAAAAATAAGTAGGGTTAATTTGTGTGACGGTACCAAGTGTGCTTAAAATTGATGAATCTTCAACAGTTGTTAAACAGATACTAGGATAATAGATAATAGGTAGATATGATCAAGGTGCTTTGGTATCAGAATATTCTACATCTTAGTGATGTTTTCTTGCTTATTATGTGCCTTACTGAGAGAGGGAGTGTGACACCACCCACACTGCTTGTTTATTGGAGTCTCCCTGCACTCCAATCGTCTTTTGCTTTCGGTTATACAGCCAAAACTGATTATGGGAAACCTTGAGATTTAGGTAGGATGGAGCAATCCAGGGCACTTGAGAACTGGGCTGGCAAAAACCGCATATCAGAATGTCTGTTTAGATTCCAGCAAGGACCTGTCCATTAGGATTGCACGAGATGGGAGATGTGTGGGGGAGGAGATGTCGTTCTAAGAATGGGGTGGCATCAGCGGGGTGTCAGTTGTGATGCAACTGGGGTGGCGGCAGGTGATTGGTTCAGAGAGAGTATAAAGCATCTGGGTTGTTAAGGCAGTGACCAGGCAGTAGAAGATTTGGA
Source organism: Carlito syrichta (assembly GCF_000164805.1). Lineage (NCBI taxonomy): Eukaryota > Metazoa > Chordata > Mammalia > Primates > Tarsiidae > Carlito > Carlito syrichta. The sequence goes on from NW_007144576.1 coordinate 3,563, forward strand.
GAAAACCAGGGCTTTTGTCTCTCTCCAACTGATCCTGAGAGTCCCACTCACCAACTTCTCACGTAGGTCTGGTCTGTTGACCTACTGCTTAACCAGTGACTTGTCGCTGAATCCCCCTCCTATAGCTGAAGGACTTGCTTTGATCTGGATTCTGTCCCAGACCGCTTTCCATTTCTCTTCCCAGGTACCCAACTTCCCACTTCCCTTAACCCTCTTTCTACTTCCCAATTATGGCCACGCCCTATTCCCAGGCTTCATCCCGCCCACGCCCACATTTATTCCCTAGCCCCAACTCTCCCACATATTTCCTGGTGCCCCAAGGCACCCTAAGTGCATCGGGTCATGTGTGGACTGAGGCTGATTTTCTGGCTTCTGCTGAAGTCTCCTTGACATTCATCTACCAATGTAAGGAAACACTGGACAGGAGTGGGACCTTCTTTTCTATAGGGTCGTGTCACACTGCGACTTACATGACAGGTTTT
>NW_007144577.1:0-3633 GCF_000164805.1 Carlito syrichta
CAGGGCTTTTGTCTCTCTCCAACTGATCCTGAGAGTCCCACTCACCAACTTCTCACGTAGGTCTGGTCTGTTGACCTACTGCTTAACCAGTGACTTGTCGCTGAATCCCCCTCCTATAGCTGAAGGACTTGCTTTGATCTGGCTTCTGTCCCAGACCGCTTTCCATTTCTCTTCCCAGGTACCCAACTTCCCACTTCCCTTAACCCTCTTTCTACTTCCCAATTATGGCCACGCCCTATTCCCAGGCTTCATCCCGCCCACGCCCACATTTATTCCCTAGCCCCAACTCTCCCACATATTTCCTGGTGCCCCAAGGCACCCTAAGTGCATCGGGTCATGTGTGGACTGAGGCTGATTTTCTGGCTTCTGCTGAAGTCTCCTTGACATTCATCTACCAATGTAAGGAAACACTGGACAGGAGTGGGACCTTCTTTTCTATAGGGTCGTGTCACACTGCGACTTACATGACAGGTTTTCATGGGATCTTTAATGGGAACTTGGTCCTCCTGGCACCGAGGACCTTAGGACATACCTATGCACATCAAGGTCCACTTGGGACAAACACAAGAAAGTTTGACAGAATGGAAACCTGAAGAGAGTAACTTTACAGCACCAAAATGGAAGGATTTGTGACCCTGTGAAAGTCATTCAATTTTCCGGTGGGAATTGTAAGGTATGTTCCCTGTCAGACAGAGGCTACTCTAAGGCCATGTAGACTTCCCAAGAGAACACACTGCTCTCTACTGTAAGGTTGAAAGTGAAAGTGTCATAGAGTTCGGTCGCTACTTTCTAGAGAGGTTTAATTTGCACAAACCTGAATCTTGCAACGTGGAATGGTTTGAGTTACATTTTGAATTTATTTTCTTCACAAATAATTATAAATCTAGTTTTTGTACAATTATATGTTTGCCTTTTTTTCCTGGGGTCATACACTCCAGAATGTCTTAATTCCTTTACAAATTTATTTCCAAGGTATGGAAACTTTTACCTTTTACTGATTGATTTTGGTGCACTGCAGTAGAAAATGAAGGTGAATTGTTGTTATTGGTTATTTCACATTGTGTTTTTCAAGTAACTGCAGTTTGCAAAGTTTTAATTATAATTACAATATCATTTTAATATTTAAATCTATAGAGACATCAAAAATTTGACATTCATGCCCCAGTTCAGAATCAAAGTGAACAATGAGAAAAGATTTCAATGTTTTTAGAAACTTGGACTAAACAAAAATCTGTATTTAATATTTGTTAGAATAATAACCTAGGATTTTTTCATTTCAAACTGCCTATCTCAGTCATCTCATTTATACTATCATATCTATATAGTATTTGCTTTTGTATGCTTATATATTTTTTTGTTCATCTTCCATACAATAACAGCATTTTTGAAACTTTTTCAAGAAGTTTTACCCAAGTAGTTTATGGATATTCAGAAGAAAACCTAAGCTCATCCACTGCATGCTTATGTTTATTTCTAAAATGAAGTTGACATAAGTAATATCTTGATAGTTATTTTTATTTTATTTTTTATTTTTTTATTTTTATTTTTTTGAGTTGGAGTCTCACTCTGTCGCCCAGACTGGAGTGTAGTGGCAGCTCCCGGTCACCGCAGCCTCGACTTGCTGGACTCCAGCGATCCTTCCACCTCAACCTTCCAAGTAGCCAGAATTACAGGCATGTGCTGCCATGCCTGGCTGATTTGATAGTTATTTTTTAATATTTATAATTGTTTTTCTGAGGAAAATAAAGCTAACAATTTATTTATCAGATTTTATTATTAAAGTTACATTGTGGTAAAGTCATATATTCAGAAAATATCTCCTTTTTTAATTTTTATTTTTTGAGTTGGAGTCTTACTCCATCGCCCACGCTGGAGTGCAGTGGTGCTCACGGCCACCCCAGTGTGTTCCTGCTGGGATCCAGCAATCCTTCTACCTCACCCTTCTAAGTAGCCAGAACTACAGGCATGCAATACCATGCCTGGCTAAATATTTTATTTATTGTAGAGATGAGGTCTCACCAAATTGCCTGGACTGGTCTTGATCCTGCAGGCTCAGACAATCCACCTCCCTCCACCTCCCAAAGTGCTGGAATTAGAGGCTGAGCCACTGAGCCTGGCGTCTCCTTTTTAAAGAATACAGTTTGTAAGCCATTAGAATCATGTTGCAGTTTCTCCATACCGTGTTAAATATTTATAGCTTATTCCTTTTATTGATAAATGAAATTCATTTGTGAACAAAAGCATTATGTCTATTCTTTACAATGAAAAGAGAAGCCGGGCTTGGTGGCTCAGCCTGTAATCCCACACCTTTGGGAGGCTGAGGTGAATGGATTGCCTGAGCCTCTGGGTTCGAGACCCACCTGGGCAACTTGGAGAGACCTCATCTCTACAATAAATCAAAATGAGTCGGGCGTGGTAACGCATGTCTGTAGTTCCAGCTACTTGGAAGGCTGAAGTGGAAGGATCGCTGGAGCCCAGCAGGTCGAGGCTGCGATGGCTGGGAGTGGCCACTGCACTCCAGTCTGGGTGACAAAGTGAGACTCCAACTCAAAAAAAAAAAGAAAAGAAAAGAAAAGCAAAAAGAAATGAGACCTATTTTTCACCCTGGGTCTTGCTCTTAAGTCAAAATCCCAGAATGTAGCACTCTTCAAGTTTTCCCACAGTAGTCTTGCATTATGCAACTCTCTGATGAATTGGGGATAATCCAAATGGGTTGTGCCTGAAATTGCTGAAAGCTATAGAATAACAATTATTATTCTGGAAATCTCATTCAAAAATAAAACATTGATACAGGACAAGTGATTTTGTTAATTGCCACAAATATTTTATCATGCAAATGTTCGGCGGGCTCGGTGACTCAGCCTGTAATCCTGCGCTTTGGGAGGCTGAGGTGAGTGGATTGCCTGAGCCCGCGTGTTCAAGACCCGCCCAAGCAACTTGGCGAGACCTCATCTCTACAATCAATCAAAAATCAGCTGGGTGTGGTAGCGCACCCCTGTAGTTCCGGCTACTCGCAAGGCTGAGGCAGAAGGATCGCCGAAGTCCAGTAGGTCGAGGCTGCGGCGGCCGGAAGCAGCCACTGCACTCCAGTCTTGTCAACGGAGTGAGACTCCAACTCAAAAAAAAAAAAAAATTAAAAAAGAAAATGTTCAAACATACAGCACTGGCTTGTTAACAATTTACTCAAGATTATTTAACTCATAACTTTTCATCCAACTATCCCTCTGTCATTCCATTGTGTTTCCATTTTTTTTTAATTTTGAAATAACTTAGAGTCACTTAAATTTGGAAACTGTATGAGAGATCTTGTTTTAAATGCATTTCCAATTTCCACAATGCAAGTAGTAATATGCTTCCTGCTAAATAGTTTAGCTTGACAGTCATTATTTAGAAATTGATATTTCTCACAAACTTTATTTTTCCAGAAAACTCACATGGAACAAAATATTCAACTCCAAAGTATATGTGTACTAATTTTATAAGAAGCATCCAGGCATAACCAAAGTCCCTTTAAGACCTAATATATTATGTCACCCCAGAATGTGACTTCATACTGTGCTGTCTCCAGTTCTCCTTGTTATCATAGTTTACTTTTGCTTATTCTAGAATTTCATAGAGATCCTTGCCTGCCAT
>NW_007144578.1:0-4061 GCF_000164805.1 Carlito syrichta
TGTTTGCCTTTTTTTCCTGGGGTCATACACTCCAGAATGTCTTAATTCCTTTACAAATTTATTTCCAAGGTATGGAAACTTTTACCTTTTACTGATTGATTTTGGTGCACTGCAGTAGAAAATGAAGGTGAATTGTTGTTATTGGTTATTTCACATTGTGTTTTTCAAGTAACTGCAGTTTGCAAAGTTTTAATTATAATTAGAATATCATTTTAATATTTAAATCTATAGAGACATCAAAAATTTGACATTCATGCCCCAGTTCAGAATCAAAGTGAACAATGAGAAAAGATTTCAATGTTTTTAGAAACTTGGACTAAACAACAATCTGTATTTAATATTTGTTAGAATAATAACCTAGGATTTTTTCATTTCAAACTGCCCATCTCAGTCATCTCATTTATACTATCATATCTATATAGTATTTGCTTTTGTATGCTTATATATTTTTTTGTTCATCTTCCATACAATAACAGCATTTTTGAAACTTTTTCAAGAAGTTTTACCCAAGTAGTTTATGGATATTCAGAAGAAAACCTAAGCTCATCCACTGCATGCTTATGTTTATTTCTAAAATGAAGTTGACATAAGTAAAATCTTGATAGTTATTTTTATTTTATTTTTTATTTTTTTATTTTTATTTTTTTGAGTTGGAGTCTCACTCTGTCGCCCAGACTGGAGTGCAGTGGCAGCTCCCGGTCACCGCAGCCTCGACCTGCTGGACTCCAGCGATCCTTCCGCCTCAACCTTCCAAGTAGCCAGAATTACAGGCATGTGCTGCCATGCCTGGCTGATTTGATAGTTATTTTTTAATATTTATAATTGTTTTTCTGAGGAAAATAAAGCTAACAATTTATTTATCAGATTTTATTATTAAAGTTACATTGTGGTAAAGTCATATATTCAGAAAATATCTCCTTTTTTAATTTTTATTTTTTGAGTTGGAGTCTTACTCCATCGCCCATGCTGGAGTGCAGTGGTGCTCACGGCCACCCCAGTGTGTTCCTGCTGGGATCCAGCAATCCTTCTACCTCACCCTTCTAAGTAACCAGAACTACAGGCATGCAATACCATGCCTGGCTAAATATTTTATTTATTGTAGAGATGAGGTCTCACCAAATTGCCTGGACTGGTCTTGATCCTGCAGGCTCAGACAATCCACCTCCCTCCACCTCCCAAAGTGCTGGAATTAGAGGCTGAGCCACTGAGCCTGGCGTCTCCTTTTTAAAGAATACAGTTTGTAAGCCATTAGAATCATGTTGCAGTTTCTCCATACCGTGTTAAATATTTATAGCTTATTCCTTTTATTGATAAATGAAATTCATTTGTGAACAAAAGCATTATGTCTATTCTTTACAATGAAAAGAGAAGCCGGGCTTGGTGGCTCAGCCTGTAATCCCACACCTTTGGGAGGCTGAGGTGAATGGATTGCCTGAGCCTCTGGGTTCGAGACCCACCTGGGCAACTTGGAGAGACCTCATCTCTACAATAAATCAAAATGAGTCGGGCGTGGTAACGCATGTCTGTAGTTCCAGCTACTTGGAAGGCTGAAGTGGAAGGATCGCTGGAGCCCAGCAGGTCGAGGCTGCGATGGCTGGGAGTGGCCACTGCACTCCAGTCTGGGTGACAAAGTGAGACTCCAACTCAAAAAAAAAAAGAAAAGAAAAGAAAAGCAAAAAGAAATGAGACCTATTTTTCACCCTGGGTCTTGCTCTTAAGTCAAAATCCCAGAATGTAGCACTCTTCAAGTTTTCCCACAGTAGTCTTGCATTATGCAACTCTCTGATGAATTGGGGATAATCCAAATGGGTTGTGCCTGAAATTGCTGAAAGCTATAGAATAACAATTATTATTCTGGAAATCTCATTCAAAAATAAAACATTGATACAGGACAAGTGATTTTGTTAATTGCCACAAATATTTTATCATGCAAATGTTCGGCGGGCTCGGTGACTCAGCCTGTAATCCTGCGCTTTGGGAGGCTGAGGTGAGTGGATTGCCTGAGCCCGCGTGTTCAAGACCCGCCCAAGCAACTTGGCGAGACCTCATCTCTACAATCAATCAAAAATCAGCTGGGTGTGGTAGCGCACCCCTGTAGTTCCGGCTACTCGCAAGGCTGAGGCAGAAGGATCGCCGAAGTCCAGTAGGTCGAGGCTGCGGCGGCCGGAAGCAGCCACTGCACTCCAGTCTTGGCAACGGAGTGAGACTCCAACTCAAAAAAAAAAAAAAAATTAAAAAAGAAAATGTTCAAACATACAGCACTGGCTTGTTAACAATTTACTCAAGATTATTTAACTCATAACTTTTCATCCAGCTATCCCTCTGTCATTCCATTGTGTTTCCATTTTTTAAAAATTTTGAAATAACTTAGAGTCACTTAAATTTGGAAACTGTATGAGAGATCTTGTTTTAAATGCATTTCCAATTTCCACAATGCAAGTAGTAATATGCTTCCTGCTAAATAGTTTAGCTTGACAGTCATTATTTAGAAATTGATATTTCTCACAAACTTCATTTTTCCAGAAAACTCACATGGAACAAAATATTCAACTCCAAAGTATATGTGTACTAATTTTATAAGAAGCATCCAGGCATAACCAAAGTCCCTTTAAGATCTAATATATTATGTCACCCCAGAATGTGACTTAATACTGTGCTGTCTCCAGTTCTCCTTGTTATCATAGTTTACTTTTGCTTATTCTAGAATTTCATAGAGATCCTTGCCTGCCATTTGTATTTTTTGTGTCTGCCTTATTCTGCTCAGCATAATGTTTCTGAAATTGTTCAAAGAAGTTGAGTAGACCAGTAATACAAACCTTTCTATTCTTGACTCAGTGAGTCAGGCCTGTTGAATGGACTATTTTTTAAAAATTAAGATATTGCATTTTCAACAATATCCACCGTTGAATCCAGAAGAATCTATGCAAGACAGCTGTAAAGATTTTTCTGAATTTAGTGAAAGTATATTATTTCTTTCATATACAACTCTAATAGAATTAATATCAAGAATCTTAAAGCATTCCCACACTATTAGTGCCATTTTCAACACCTCTCCTTGGTTTTTTTAAGTACTAAAGTTTTATAATTTCTTAATAAAGGCTTTATATTGTCTTTTTTGGCTTACACTAAACTTTGAATGTAAAAGATTCACCCAATCTAGGGGGAAAGTATGATTCAGAGGGATTCTTGCTCAGCATTGAGTATAGGAGACACCAGGGCAAGTCATGAACCAGAAACTGCATTTTGCTTCAAAATATCCCATATCTATATGACTCATGCATTTATTACTTAGCTAGATTTAACCACTGCACAAAATACTTATACTTCAAAACATAATATTGTACATAAGAATCTCATACAATTCTATATGTCCATTTTCAAATGAATATATTTGAAAACAAGACAATCACTTTCACCCAAAATAAAAAGGCACACCACATTAGCGATGGTTATCAGCACCCCAGCCATGCAAGAAACATGAGACTGGAAACTTAATTTTTCTTGAGAAATGGAATCCCCTGGAGATATATGACTGGTGTGGTTACACCTTACAAGTGGTGTAAGGTTTCTAAATGTGATTCTTTGTGACTGATATATTGCTAATGCCATTAAGGCTTCTCATTATTTCAATATTATTATTCCAGTGAGCCCATATGGGGCATAACTGTTTTCTTCCTGAGATTGACTTTTTTTGGAATTCCTTGGAAGACGATCATTATTGCTCCCTGCTTGGGAATGACTACTTTGGCCATTTTTTTCTGGATGCTTGAAGTGAGTAGATGAACATATCAATACAGGTGTAGTTAGAGTCATATGTAAAAAGAAACCGCTAGAATCACTGGACCTTTTATGGAATTTCAGTGTTTTTAATTTCCTTTGTAGCACTGCCCTTATTGCATACCACTAATTTCTGTGTTTCCTATTTTACTGTCATTTTGTTGGAAATATATATTTTTCTCTTTTAAATTTTGTTTTGAAATTGTGGGGTATAATTCACGGTTAGGTATACAAATATTCATTGTGCAGGTACCCTTATGAAATGAGGTGTGTCCCCCTCCCTC
>NW_007144579.1:0-4061 GCF_000164805.1 Carlito syrichta
ATAATACCAGCCATCAGCAGGAGCTTCTTGGGACCAGAGTCGAGACCATGCCAGTGGCCTTGGAGGCAGGGATAAGGTGAGCTCATGGAGGCCAGGCTGAGGACAGGGAATGGATGCCCGGCACCAAACTGGGCCCTCTGGGCAAGGACATGAAAAGCAAGTCCCCACAGGAGATTTACCTCTTCTCCTTGCCCAGCAAGAAGTCTGAAATCATTGACTTCTTCATTGGGGATCTTCTGTATGGATGAGATTTTGGAGATAATGCTGGTACACAAGCCAACTGGCACTAGCCAGCAGACCAGGTTCAAGGCATTTGTTGCCATCGGGGACTACAATGGCCATGTTGGCCTGGGGATTAAGTGCTCCAAGGAAATAGCCACTACCATCCAAGGGGCCATTGCTTTGACCAAGTTCACCATTGTCCCTGTGCAGAGAGGCTCCTGGGGGAACAAGATCGGCAAGACTCACATTGTCCCTTGAAAGGTGACAAGATACTGTGACTCTGTGCTGGTTATTGTGTTATTCACCTCACATATTTACCAAAAATAAGAAGAAAAGTGACTACCCGTAAAGCATTTATGCTGTATAGAAGTGTAGTGGTTGTCTTGAGGAAAACAAGTTCTGTGATTTAGTGTGAGAAATAATGACTCCTTTTTTCATGGACCATTTTAAATTGCAAGTATAATTGACAAACACTAATTATTTAGTTTTGAGTATTTCTAAGACAGTTTCTTGAAAAAGACTGAGGATTCATTTGTAATGTCAAGAAAAATAGCTGAAAATATATTTTGTAAATAATAAAATTTGAGCTTTACAGCTAAAATTAGAGTTTTTAGAGAATTGTAACAACCATCATGATTTTGACAGCTTCCCAAATTTAGCAATTTTTCTCAAAACATTAGTGGTGATATTAATACATGTAAATTCTTCATATTGTTTAATGAAATGTGTCAACATTAAATAGATTAAGGTTCCCGAACCTCAGTACTATTGGCATTTTGGTCTGTATAATTATTTGTTCTGAGGGGCTGTTCAGTGCATCTCTGGCCTCTTCCCACTAGATGTCACTAACAAGCCCCAAATGTGACAACCAAGCACATCTCCAGACATTGCCAAATATATTCGGAAGAGCAAAATAACCCCCATCTAAGAACACCTGAATTGGATAACTCAGTAAACAGGTATGTTTCCAAATGATCAATGCATGATATTACAAAGTTATACATGAATCCAAAATCCATTTGAAGAATAAAACAAGTTTTAAATTTTTTATTATGCATTGACAAGTTATCACTATACATATCTATGGATAAAATGATGTCATAATTTTGAATACAATATGAAATATTTAATGTAATTAACATATCACCTCAAATATTTAACATTTTTGTGATGGGACATTTGAAATTTGCTCTCTTAATAACTTTGAAATGAAGAGTACACAGTTATTAAGTATATTCACCATGCTATGCAATACAGTTCAAAAATTTCAAACATATATCTTCTATCTAACTGAGTCTCTAGACCTTTTGACTAACATCTCCCTATTCTCCTATCCCCCAGTTCTTGGAAACCACCTAGATACTCTGCTTCTATGAGTTCAGTTGTGTTTAGTTTCAACATGTAAGTGAGAATACACAGTATTTATCTTTCTGTGTTAGGTTCATTTCATTTAGCATAACATTCTTCATTTCCATCCATGTTGTTGTAAAAGATAAAATTTCTTCCTTTTTAAAAGCTGAATAGTATTCCATTGTGTATATATACCACAGTTTCTTTATCTATTTATACAGTGATGAGCACTTAGGTTAATTTCATGAATTGATTGTTGTAAATAGTTCTGCAAGGATGGAAGTGCTGTCTCTTTGATATACTAATTTCAATGTAACAGAACAAAAAGCATGTGAATATGGTTTCAGATTCCACATTGCAACTAGTCTTGTCAAATGTTGATGAAATATCAAAGAATAATATTCATACTTATGTAAGAAGACTACTAAAGAATTCCTATTTTCAATTGCATATCCGTATAAAGCCAGATATTTTTTTTGAGTCAGAGTCTCACTGTGTCACACAGGCTGGAGTACAGTGGCATACTCATGGCCACTGCAGCCTTGACCTTCTAGGCTCAGGTGATCCTCACACCTCAGCCTTCTAAGTAGGTGAAACCACTGGCATGTGCCACCACGCCTGACTGATTTTTGTTGTTGTTTTTTGTAGAGACAAGGTCTCACCAAGTTGCCCAGGCTGGTCCCCCTGAACTCAGGCAATCCTCTCACCTCAGTCTCCCAAAGTGCTAGGATTACAGGATTGAGCCACCACTCAAGTGGCTCAAAGCCAGATTTTCTTAAGGAACATCAATCAAAACAACATATTTAAAGAGATTAAATATAGAATATCTGATAACTCAGCTTTCTTTTTACTTTTTTACTGTGGTAAAACATATAACATTAAAACTGTCGTCTTAATCATTTTTATGGGCTCAAGAATTTGCACTTCTGGTAAATTTCAGGTGATGCTTATGTTATTGATCCAGGAACCATTATTTTGAAAACTTCTGCTCAGCAGATACTGTCAAACAGTTGTCTAAAGTATTTGTACCAAGTCACATTCCTACCAGCCATGTATGTGAATGTTGGTTATTCTAACAGGCTTTGTCTTCTTTTAAAATTTGTCACATGGATGGAAGTGTAGCATCTCTTATTGTAGTTTTAATTTACATTTCCCTGACAACTAACGAAGTTAAACTCCTTTCCATATGTTTATTGGCCATTAGGATTCTTTTAAAATGTGACATATACAAGTTCTTTGCTCATCTTTCTATTGGATTATCTTTCTTATTGAATTGTAGAAATTCATTATATATTCTGGGTATCAGTACTCTGTTGGATATATATATTGCAAGCATCTTTTTCTACTCTGTGAGTTCCTTTTCACTCAATAGTGATAAACAGAAATTCTAAATTTTAATATAATTTAATTCTTTTTGTTTTAAGTTCAGTAGTGCTTTTTGTGTTACTTAAGGAATCTTTGCCTACTCCAAGATCATGAAGATGTTCTTTGTTTTTTCTTTAAAAGGTTTATTTTCCCTATCTCATATTTACATCAAGATTCATCTGGAATTGATTTAGTATTTAGTAGAGTTTCAGTAAGAGATTTCATATGCCGAAGTAATTCTCCTTAGGACCCTGTTAAAATTCACCTATTGGGTCTTGTTTTAGTATTTTTTAAAAAGATCAATGCCATATATGAACTTTTAGAAAATTAAAAAGTTTTTGTAAACCAAAAATTGTAATGAAAGCAATACTTCAAATAATAAATGTTTTATATTTACTCAGGATAGGCTTATTTTCAAGCAAGCCAAATTTAAGGCAGTTATTGAAACTTTTAAGTAACATAAAGCACTTATTTCATCTTGTGTCAAAACTATAATGTCCACAATAATTTATATTTAATTTTTTTTTCATTAATCAGTATTTTTTATTATGGTTTTGTGGGGTACAGTTAAGGGTTAGGTGTACAATGACGTTTCATTCAGGCACCCTGTAGATAAGAAGTGTTTTCCCATCCCCCGACAGATATTTGCTACTGTTAATCCCATCCCCCTCCCCCCATAGTTTCGCAGTACCATCCATCATTTTCTCATAGTATTGCATTGGATGTTCAAGGTCCATTATATGAGTGAGAACATGTGATATTCGGATTTTTGTTTTTGTGAGAGGTCACTCAGTATTATAGACTCTAGTTCCATCCAGGTTGCAGCGAAATTCATGATTTTGTTCTTTTTTATGGCTGCGTAGTATTCCATCGTGTATATGTACCACATTTTTTTAATCCAGTCCTCTTTTGATGGGCAGCATGGTTGTTTCCAGGTTCTTGCTATTGTGAACAATGCTGCGATAAACATACGTGTGCAGGTATCTTTTTTATAGAGTGATTTGTGTTCTTCAGGGTATATTCCCAGTAGGGGGATTGCAGGGTCAAATGGAAGGTCAATTTTTAGAGCTTTTAGGAATCGCCACACTGCTTTCCACAGAGGTTGCACTAGTTTACACTCCCAC
>NW_007144580.1:0-848 GCF_000164805.1 Carlito syrichta
TGATTTTGCTCTTTTTTTATGGCTGCATAGTATTCCATCGTGTATATGTACCACATTTTTTTAATCCAGTCCTCTTTTGATGGGCAGCATGGTTGTTTCTAGGTCTTACTATTGTGAACAATGCTGCGATAAACATACGTGTGCAGGTATCTTTTTTATAGAGTGATTTGTGTTCTTCAGGGTATATTCCCAGTAGGGGGATTGCAGGGTCATATGGAAGGTCAATTTTTAGAGCTTTTAGGAATCGCCACACTGCTTTCCACAGAGGTTGCACTAGTTTACACTCCCACCAACAGTGTAGAAGTGTTCCCTTTTCACCACACCCTCTCCAGCAGCTGTTATTTTTTGAATTGTTGATAATTGCCATTCTGACTGGAGTTAGGTGGTATCTCAGTGTGGTTTTGATTTGCATCTCCCTGATGATTAGTGAGGTTGAGCATTTCTTCATGTGTTGGTTGGCTGCTCGAATGTCTTCTTTTGTGAAGTGTCTGTGCATATCTTTTGCCCATTTTATAATGGGGTTGTTTGTTTTCTTCTTTTCAGTACGTTTCAGTTCCTTATAGATCCAGGATGCTAAGCCTTTGTCAGACCTAGAGTTGGCAAATACTTTTTCCCAGACTGTAGGCTGTCTCCCTGCTCTCTTGATGGTTTCTTTGGCTTTGCAGAAGCTTGTCAGTTTAATAAGGTCCCATTTGTCTATCTTCTCTCTTAAGTCTAGTGGGTTTCGGTTTTGTACAGGAATTGGATGCCAGTTCCGATTTCCATGAGAGTATTTCCTTCCTTTTCTAAGGTTCTTATGGTTTGAGGTTTTACAATTAGGTCTCTGATCCATTTGGAGTTAACCTTTG
>NW_007144581.1:0-741 GCF_000164805.1 Carlito syrichta
GGGTCATATGGAAGGTCAATTTTTAGAGCTTTTAGGAATCGCCACACTGCTTTCCACAGAGGTTGCACTAGTTTACACTCCCACCAACAGTGTAGAAGTGTTCCCTTTTCACCACACCCTCTCCAGCAGCTGTTATTTTTTGAGTTGTTGATAATTGCCATTCTGACTGGAGTTAGGTGGTATCTCAGTGTGGTTTTGATTTGCATCTCCCTGATGATTAGTGAGGTTGAGCATTTCTTCATGTGTTGGTTGGCTGCTCGAATGTCTTCTTTTGTGAAGTGTCTGTTCATATCTTTTGCCCATTTTATAATGGGGTTGTTTGTTTTCTTCTTTTCAGTACGCTTCAGTTCCTTGTAGATCCAGGATGTTAAGCCTTTGTCAGACCTAGAGTTGGCAAATACTTTTTCCCAGTCTGTAGGCTGTCTCCCTGCTCTCTTGATGGTTTCTTTGGCTTTGCAGAAGCTTGTCAGTTTAATAAGGTCCCATTTGTATATCTTCTCTCTTAAGTCCTAGTGGGTTTCGGGTTTTGTACAGGAATTGGATGCCAGTTCCGATTTCCATGAGAGTATTTCCTTCCTTTTCTAAGGTTCTTATGGTTTGAGGTTTTACAATTAGGTCTCTGATCCATTTGGAGTTAAAGTTTGTGCATGGGGATAGATAGGGGTCCTGTTTCAATCTTCTGCATGTGTCAGTCAATTTTCCCAGCACCATTTACTGAATAGGTTCTCCTCTCCCCATTGG
>NW_007144582.1:0-8193 GCF_000164805.1 Carlito syrichta
CTGCTTCGCTCCCCCGATCTCTGAGCCTCCACATCTTTCCTTAACTCCAAAGCTGAGGAGCGTCCATTGCGCCTCCCACAGCCGCCCTCCACGGCATCCCACCCGGCCACCGGACACCTTGCCCTCCCACCCGGGTCCCTCCCTGCACCACCGCTCCTCACCTGCTGAGCCTTCTCCCCTTCGCCAGACCCCACCCCACCCCGCACCCGCCTTCCTCCCATGCCCTTAGTGCCCTCCCCGCCTCCCTACCCTTCCCCTTCCTTTCTGTGAATTTGTACAGCAACCGTCCTTAGATGCGAGGTCCACATTTAGGGCTGTGACTTTTCACCCTGTCCTCATGAGTAACGACACATTTCTAGACCAGCCTGGCCTGCTCCGTGGGGATGGATGTTCAGAAAAGGCTTCTTAGAGAGGACCATACCTGAGCCGAATCTTGTAGGGGTCTTGACTCGGCAGATAGGAGAGAGAAAGAAGGGTGCTTGGCCCTCCCCAGGGTGAAGTGTTGGTAGAGCCCAGTCTGCAGTGGTGAGGGCAGGTGCACCCGTATTATGGCACATGCCTGCTGCGAACACAATGAACAGGAAACATTTGCCTTTCCTCACTAATCCCACGCTATACCATAAAACAGTAAAATTTAAAATGGGTTAATGAGGGAAACGGCCCAAATAAACGAATGAAGACAAGCCGGGAGGGCAGTTGGCACACAATTAGCTGCTGGGGCCTCTGCATTAGCTGGAGGTCATGGGTGGAGCTCGGAAAGCTGAGGCCTCCGTTTCATAACTCACAGTACAAAATAGAAAACTCAGAGCGGCACTCAGGAAAAGTGCCATGAGCAGCAGCTTTTCTCCAGAGAGTCCCGAGGAAGAGGAATGACAGAGTGAGGCGAAGGAGACCCGAACACGGTGCCTGGGAAGACACCACACTCCTCCCAGAGCCCCCGGGACGGCCAGACGACGGCAGGAATCCCTCCCTCCCCACTCGGCTTCCTTCCAGCCTCAGGAAGTGAGACTTGCCTCCCCCAGAGGTCAGTGGCGCGAGGCCACAGGGCGGCCGTGGACGCCCACACCAGTGTCGCCACCAGGCCCCCCCTTCCCTGCCCACCTCCTTCTGGCTCCAAAACCCTCACCTTACAGAGCGGGGGTGGGGCTGGCCGGCATCCCGGGTGCAGAGGCCCTGAGCCTTCTGTGGGCTCTGGAGGAAGGACCTCTCCTGCTGGTCAGAGCAAGAGAATTCTGGAGGACTCAGCAGAGGGCAGACCCGGGCTAAGCCGGGCCGCGTTCATGGGTCTTCTACCGAGGTGTCAGCACCCTCCCCACTCGAGTTCCCTCCGCTCCCCAGGGGGAAGCGTCACCCTCTTCCCGCACCCACCTGTGGACTCTGTTTGGGGTGCTCTGGCCTGGCCTGCTTCTGTGTCCTGCTCCTTTGGAGTCTGGGAGGCAAGCACCACACAGGCCCCCTGCATCTTTGCCGTCCTGGCCGCTGGAGCTGGGGAAGGAGGGAAGTGGCGGCTTCAAGGGCCAACCTGTCACAGGTGAGTTGCCAGCTCACTGCAGGGCTTGGGCTGAGCTCAGTGATGAGGTACAGGATACACCATCGGGCTTAGCTCTCACACAGGGCCCACCCTGGATCCCACGTGTCCTCAGGGATGTGTCCCTACCTGTCCCCTCCCATGTTGAGAACAGCTGTGTCCCCTAAGGGCCAGTGGGGCTGTGCTACCCTTGGGAACAGCAGGAGATGGGAGAAGGTCTTAGAAGCGCTGGAGGACTATGCACTTGTGCCCTCCCTCCCCGCCCGAACACCTCAGCTCTGAGCCAGAGGCAGCTCCAGGCTGTGCCTCGGTCCCTGTCTGCCATGCAGCCAGCAAGTCTTGGCAGAGACTAACTCCTCTGTGAAAGGGGAAGTATCCAGCAAGCAAGATCACGATGACCTTCAAAAAGTTATCTGGGGGCCCAGGCACAATGGCTCACGTCTGTTATCCCAGCACTTTGGGAGGTCAAGGTGGGAGGATCGCTTGAGGCCAGGAGTTAGAGACCAGGCAAGGCAACATACCAACACTGTCTTACCAAAAAAAAAAAAATTAGAAACTGGTCAGACATGGTGGCACACACCTGTAGTCCCAGCTACTCGGGAGGCTGAGGCGGGAGGATGGCTTTAGCCTGGTGTTCAAGGCTGCGACGTGTCACTGCAGCCTAACCTGCGACCCAGCCTGGGTATCAGAGAAACACCTTGTCTTAAAGAAAAAGAAAAATCTCTACAGTCTGTCCCGGGACAGGGACAAATAAGCTCACGGGGCGCTGGGTTCCACGCCTCGCAGTGCAATCGCAGCCTTCGCAGCTCACCCACTTCATGTCAGGTTGTCACTGGGTGGCCTCTCAGCCTGCCATTCTCCCCTCCACACCACTCCTCACACACACAGGCACACCACAGCTTCACTGAAGCCTCGCAGCGCTTTTGGCCGTGAGCGGCAGGGCTTCCTGTGCTTCTTTGAAGCAGATGTGGCTACTATGCCTGACTCCCTGCATGAGCTAAGGAGCTGCACGGGCTGCGTGAGGCACAGTGGCTTCTGTAGTGGAGACCAGATCCCGGAGCAGAGTGGCTCGCTGGGCAGGGGGCACAGCCTCCTCTGGCAGGAACTGGGGCAGATGTCTGCTTGTTAGGGAGACCCATCGTTCAAGCCTCCATCCAGGAGGCTGTCCCATTCTCTGTGGCTGGAGGACACCAGCAGCCACCCAGCACCAAGGGCTGAGGGGGATCTGTCTGTAACAAAAGACATAGTGAAAAAAATTAAACATAAAAAGAGGCAGGTTGATAATATTTGCGAGGAAAACAGGATCAGGAGACCAAAACAACCACCACCCCCTCCTGGCATCTCCACCTGGTTTTGCCTAGCTTTTTTTTTTTTTTTTGAGTTGGAGTCTCACTCTGTTGCCCAGACTGGAGTGCAGTGCCATGCTCCCGGCCACCATAACCTCGACCTGCTGGGCTCTGGCAATCCTTCCGCCTCAGCCTTCCCAGTAGCTGGAACTACAGGTGCCGCTATCATGCCCGGCTAATTTTTTGATTTATTGTAGAGATGAGGTCTCGCCAAGTTGCCCAGGCGGGTCTCGAACCTGCAGGCTCAGGCAATTCACTCACTTCGGCCTCCCAAAGTGCGGGATTACAGGCTGAGCCACCAAGCCCGGCCAACCTAGCTGCTTTTATGTCTGGGCCTCAAATGGACGAGGAAGAGGCACCCTCTGAGCAAATTCCAGCACAACAAACCCCGTGATCTTATCTTTGTTCTAACACTTGCCGGCTGAAGTGGTCCCGTTCCCGTTGTTTATCACCCCACACTGACTGTTTCTGCATGTGGCAGGATGCAGCAAATGCTCAAATATATTTCTTGTATGATTAAATGAATAAATGCAGAAACACATGTAGCTGCTTCAGGATCAGCAGTTGGCCTCATGGCAATCACCTGGAATGACAGAATGTCTCCCACTAACCCTGTGGCAGAAAGGGGGGTTGGTAGCAGTTAAAGGTGTTTCCTTTCGAAAGCCAAACTGCAAACTTTAAAGACCCAAAGGCCAAATGACTAGAGACTGATGGCTGTCATGGAAATGCAAAAGAGTAACTAATTCCCAGACTTATCCCAAACCCCCCTTCTGAAGTTGACGGTTTACAACCCTACAGTTCCTGGAAACCTTCTGTTCTTTGAAAGATCTGATTTTGGGATGGGGAGACACCTCTTATCAACAAGGGTGCCTGAACGAAGCATATTTGTATACCTAACCCTTAACTGTACCCCACAATATCACAATAAAAAATATTGATAAAAAAAGAAAGATCTGATTTTTCTGAACACCACCTTGTAAATTCCAAAGGAGATGTGTAATCGCTCAACACGACCCCCTCTCTTACCTAAACAAGGGTATAAGACCCCACCTCTCCCATTCTGGGGTGCTCGATTTGGACTCATTAGACCCTCAGGCCCGCTGGGCTGGCCAGCGTAATAAAGTGCCACTTCCTATAATAGTCTCGGTGTCACGATCTCTCTTCTTCCCGCTGCACAGTCCCTCTTTGCTTTTGTGAGTGAGTCTGCCACTTCGGAGACCAGCCGCACATTCCGTGTGCCATCAGCCCTGCTATGCAGTGTGGGGTTTTTCTGGCAAGATGGCATCGGGCAGCCAAGCATGCAGCCGGCTTTCCTGGTGGGCAAGGGGGCAAAGAAAGAAAGCTGAAGCCGGTGCAAAAAAGAAATGTCCTGTTTCCACAGGAAGGCCTTAAACGTCCTTCTAAACACTACCCAGCACTGACTTCGGAAGCTTCATGAAGAAGCTTGTAGCCGTGGAATCCACGAATGTTTCAGGCATCCCGTCTGGAATTTTAATTGCCCTGTGTTGGCTTCGGTGAACTCTCCAACGTCAGTGCAGTTGCTTCAGCTCACGGCTGTTGCCCGTGACCGTCGGTGTGTATCAAGAGGGAACAAGGCCTCGGAGTTGGTCGCTACATTCCGTGTCCTGGAACGGTCACTTCCCCAGAACCAGTGAGAGTTAAGGGCGGAAGCGGCCTTTCTCGGAGCACAATGCCCTGCTTCGGGGTCCCAGCCCGATATGGCTCCTGAATCTCCGGGGCATGGGGCAAAGTTAGGTCACCTTGGCGAGATCCTCACGTCTGTGGGGTTATGTACCCCACACGTCTGAAAACTAAGGAGGATGCACCCGATGATGCACTGTGTCTTATCCAAACTTGTCAGCCATGATGGCATTATTTAGTGCCGGATTGCTGGCTCAAGAACTTGCGTTCGGATGCCAAGCACTTACAGACTCTCATGTTTGTAGGAGAAATGCCTCATCTCACCACCTGCTTAAGTGAGTTTCGGCCTCCACCGTGCATCCGGGTCACCTGTGCAGCTTAAAAGACCTGGGTCCGGGCCATTGCCTCGCTAGACTCTGGTGTGACCATGCGCTCTTTGAGCTACGACTGTCACCATGCTTCCTGGCTTCGGCCCCCTCCCCCACCTTGGGGAGGTAAATCTTCTCTTTCTCTTTCTATAATTTACTTTTAAATAAACGTTTCCTTCTTAACCTAAAAAAAAAAGACCTGGGTCCTATCCACAAAGGGATTTGGTTTCAGCTTGTCTGGTGTGACGGCCACCAGCTGCTGTTCTCTAGACGCTCTTCCAGTGCAGCCAGGGTGAGAACCGCCGGACTTGGTGATCACAGTAATGACCTGGAGGGATTTATAGATATAGATATAGATAAATCAGAATGTGACACTCAATCTTGGAAGTGGGTGGGGAGGCGGTTCCGTCTTTCATGTCGGTCTCCCTGTGACTCGTCCTACTGGCGAGTTTCTGACGTCAGTAGAAAGGTCCAACGCAGTTGGCGTCGACCTCTAACAGCGGCTGACTTGGGCTGGCAGAGCTGGCTGGTGAGGGCACAGCTCGGGGCTAGACTCCAGCCAGGGGTAGCCAGTCGCCCGTCCTCGGGACAGGAGCAGCGTCCAGCAGCGGCTTCTTCTTCTTGCTCCAACTTGAGACTTGGCATCATGAAATTTTGATCCGCATCATTGTCTGTCCAGTGAGAAAAGCAAGTGAATTTTTGTCTAAAGGATGATCGACCCTGGGGTGGAGTCTTGAAATTTATGCTGTCACCTGGGTCCGCGATCCCAGAATGGTGTTCCAAGCAGACCCCTGGAGAGTTGAGCATAAGGCCAAGTGAGGACCAAAGGGAGGCCCAAGCTTGACCTGTATGATGATCACTTGTATACCTCATCCTGAGCTGTACCCCACATCTTAAAAAAAAAGAATCGAATATAGTAGCTTCCTCTCTCTCTGCCCCTTCCTAGTCTTTAACAGGATTAAAATCTAATTTACATACTGCATCATTCAATTCAAGGACTGTGGGGTTTGTCAAGGTGAAAGCCACTGGAGTCTTGTTGGGCAAGAAAGTGACTTAAGACTCTGGCTGCTGTGTAGACAAAGGCCAAAAGGGCATGAGCAGGAGCGGGGAGGCTGGTTAGGGACCACTGCGGCCTCCTAGGGAGGGACGAGGGTGGTTTGCGCTGGGCTGCCCCCCTGGTAAAGCAAGCAGTGGCTGGATTTGAGGGGCTGGAGAAAATGGTGCTAAAATGTACTCGGTGTGAGATGTGGACTCAAGAGTAACAGAAGAAGCCGGGCTTGGTGGCTCAGCCTGTAATCCTGCGTTTTGGGAGGCTGAGGTGAGTGGATTGCCTGAGCCCGCGGGTTCGAGACCCGCCTGGGCAACGTGGTGAGACCTCATCTCTACCATAAATCAAAAAATCAGCCGGGCATGATAGCACATGCCTGTAATTCCGGCTACTGGGAAGGCTGAGGCAGGAGGATCGCCGGAGCCCAGCAGGTCGAGGCTGCGGTGGCCGGGAGTGGCCACGGCACTCCAGTCTGGGCGACCGAGTGAGACTCCAACTCAAAAAAAAGAGTAACAGAAGAAGGTTGGCCTGAGTTACCAGTGTTTACGGTGCCCACGAGTTGTGGCACCGGGGGCAGGCAGAGTTCTCACCTGGCCTTCTCAAGGTGGAGCTGCCTTCCCGACGTCCCTGCGGGGATCTCAGGTCTCCAGGGCAGACGGGAAGGCGGGACTCCGGGGTCTGTGCAGGGAGAGAGCCCTGCGCTTGCTTGCGAGGACTCTGAAGCCCTCAGGCGGGGTGTGGCCGCACAGAGAGGGTGCGGGAAGAAGGCCTCCGCAGAGCACAGGCACAGGGCTCACAGGTCTCCGCTGGAAAGGAGCTCCCGGGAATTGAGCCATAAATACACCTTGCTGTCTCTAGTCACCATATGTGTCCCTCCGGTGCCAGGCTGGTACTGCCGTGCGACTGGAGCCTCCTGGGGAGAGCCGGCCCCTCCCCGGCTTCTGCTTGCCCGTCTCACGCTCCTCTCTCTGCCCTGTGACTCTGTGCTTCTTGCGGATGGTGCCTGTATGAGGGACTGTCAGAGGTGCCTGGTGGCTCACCAAAGCCACAGCTGCCTGGCCCTGCGGCGGGGTCTGGACTGCGTGCTCTCCTGGACCTGCCCTCCCACAGTCACGGGGGCAAGGGCTGCAACGCCCGCGGTCCTGGCTCCTTTGGGGTGGGAGCACTGCCCTCCCCGGGGGTGAGCCTTCGGCCCCAGCCTCAGCCGACACTTGGCCAAGCCTGGCGAGTTTTTGAGCCTCTCCAAATCCCATGTTAAAGCCATTGTTGCACACAAATTCACGTGAGGGACAGGCGACGGGAGTTAGAATCCCAGATGACCGATGGGGAGCATGAATCGTTCTTAAAATTGCTTTATTTCACCACTGGACCACCACATGGGTTTTAAATATGATCCCAAACCTCCCTCCGGGTGCCTGTGATGATACTGGGGCCGTTCCTGCCTCTGCTCGCCTGCACCCAGCGTGTCCCTGCAGGACGGCGTCCAGGCTGCCCAGCCGCCATGGGCAGGTGCGGAGTGTTTCCTCTCTCCCTGAGGAGTCCCGGGCTCAGCCGGCTTCTGAGGTGACAGTGAGTGAGTGAGCAGCCAGGTGCACAGGCCGGGGCTGCTCCCACAGGGGACTTGGGCGCCAGAGTCCACACCACAGCCGGGACCCCTCATCCCAGGATCTGGCATCAGGGCCCGAGTTTTACTTAAGCCACAGTACGTGGTGACTTCACCTTTCGTTCCTGCTCAGTCTCCGGTTGGTGAAGTCTTGGCTAAAAATGAGCCTTTCCCACTCACAAGGCAAAACGAAGAAATGAAAGTTTAGAATTCCGTAACTCCCGACCAGAATTAGAAATGAAAACTGCACATGCAAAATAACCCTGTCTCCAAAGTCCTGATAGCCTAAGCGTTCTCAGGTCTTTTCATTTTTGGAAGTGCTTAAGCCTAGCGGCTCTAAAAAGTGGATTTGCGTCGGCTGGGAGGTGGCCGGCTTGACTAAGACTGACTTTCCTGAAGGCGGGGCCCTCGCTGGTCAGGCCAGAAGGAAGTCCGCAGGGGGTGGCCGGACACCGACGGGCCCTTTTCAGCCCGCAGGGAGCTGCCGGCCAGGGTCCCGGTCCGGGAGGGCTCTCTTGGCGCACGCCCCTCTGCGCGGCTGCCCGGCGGACCTGAGAACGCAGCCGCGACCGGACGCGCCTTCACAGCGGCCCGAGGCCTCCCCGCCGGCCCGAGGCCTCCGAGGAGGCTGCGGCGCGAGGCCGGAGAGCAGCCGGGGG
>NW_007144583.1:0-486 GCF_000164805.1 Carlito syrichta
GAGATGCAGAAAATACCTTTGATAAAATTTAACCTCCCTTTATGATTAAAAAAACTCTCAACCAACTACATGTTGAATGACCATACCTCAACATACTAAAAACCATATACTACAAACCCAAAGTTTCAGAGAAGCTGAAATCCTTTCCTCAAAGAATAGAACAAGACAAGTTTATCCACTTTACCCACCCCTATTCAACATAGTACTGGAAGTCCTAGCCAGAGCAATCAGATAACAGAAAGAAATAAAAGACAACCAAATTTGAAAAGAGGAAGTCAAACTGAAAAACCTAAAGACTCCCCCCCACAAAAAACTACTTGATCAATAAATACAGTAAAGTTGCAGGATAGAAAATCAACATACAAAAATTCGTAGCATTTCTAGACACCACAATGAACTACCTGAAAGAAATCAAGAAGGCAAACCCATTATGATAGCTGCAGAAAAAATACTCAGAAATAAATTTAATTAAGAAAGTGAAAGCTC
>NW_007144584.1:0-2728 GCF_000164805.1 Carlito syrichta
TCCCAGTTACATGGCAGAATCTTAAATACTTGCAGTTTTCCTGACATAAAATGTTGTTTAATTGAAACATTCTAACTCTTATAAAATTATGATGCAATGCTGACCACATCCAAAAATTCTTACTAAGCAAATATAAAAATAAACATTTTACCATAAAGCTACACCTGGTATAAATTTCATCTCTTTGCTCTGTATAGAATATTATCTAAATTGGTTTTTGTTGTTGTTGTTTGTTTTGTTTTCTCTTTGCCTTCTCTCTACTGGCCTCTGGTTCATTTACCTCTTTCATGATGTCTACCAACCTGTCACTACTCCATCCTCAAAAATTGTAGACCTCAAAATGTAAAAACTGTGAAAAGAGGATGCAATACCAAAAGGAAACAGAAATAACTTCCTATTCTCCATAGAGTTGACTTTATTCATGGGATTCTTTCATTTTTATGTGCATAATAATGAAAGATTGAAATTAATGTGATGGCACAGTCTCCTCTAACCTCACAACTTCAGATAAAGAAAGCACTATGTAGATTCAGAAGTTTAATATCACAAAACCATAGAAGGGTGTAGTGAAAGTAACCTTGAGTCATCTAGTCCAAACTTGTAAAGTTATTGGAATTTTCTTTTTAAAAATGTTCCATGTTTTTTTTTGTCCTAAGGAGTTGTATCAACTTTTGAGATACTTCATCTAAGTTTGAATAGATCTAACATTTAAGTATTTACTTAAGTTGAGCTGAAATACGTATTTCTTGTGTTTTTTGCCTCAGAGTCCTAATCATTTCAGGATTATGTAATATCAATCTGCTGCTTCTTCCAGATGATAGCCTTTTAGATATTTAATGATAGTGATCCCAATCCACATGGGTCAATCTTTAATCCCTAGTCCCTTTATGTGTCTCTCATATACCACAGTTCTTAGATGCATAAACTAGATATTACATACACTTGTTTCTTATTGAACTTTGACTTGTGTAAGAAATATTGATTCAAAATACCTTAACTTCTCATCTTGCTGACAACATGGCAGAAGACATCATCCTTAGCTATCAGTCCTACTTTAATGAGCTCATAAAGTGTTTCAAAGTCTATAGGCCCCACTTAGTCAACCCCATCAGGGTGGATTCCCTGTTTCTTCCTAATCAGAAAAATTTATCTAAAGACTCCAAACCCAAATCCAATAGCCTGGCATTTAATGCCATATAAAAAGTCACAATCAAGCCGGGCTCGGTCGCTCAGCCTGTAATCCCGCGCCTTTGGGAGGCTGAAGTGAGTGGATTGCCTGAGCCCGCGGGTTCGAGACCCGCCTGGACAGCGAGACCTCATCTCTACAATAAATAAAAAAATCAGCCGAGCGTGGTAGCGCATGCCTGTAATTCCGGCTACTCGGAAGGCTGAGGTGGAAGGATTGCCGGAGTCCAGCGGGTCGAGGGCTGCGGTGGCCGGGAGCGGCCACTGCACTCCAGTCTGGGCGACAGAGTGAGACTCCAACTCAAAAAAAAAAAAAGATGGGGTTTCCTCTTGCACCTCCCACTCCCAAGGCCCCTACTGAGGTCCCACCCCTTCGGTGCGACGTTCCCCACGCTGCCGGCCAAAGCGGCCCCACAGTAGATCAGGGCCTGGTGGCTCTTCCTTTTGTCCTTAGCCTCCGTGGGTGTTTCCAGCTCATCCAGAGCTTGTCCTGCTCAGACCCGTGGTCTCAGGGCAGCCCTGGTAGGAGCAGTTCTCGCTCGTGCTGCCCCCGCCCCGAGAGGTCTCCTTGTCCTCCGGCTCCTCCACACCAGCCACGCTCTCACTTCCCCCCAGGGTCCTAAGCGTCCGGCGGATCTGCTTGGCGCCCCCCTCCCCTCGCCAGCCCCCGCCGCCTCCCACAGATACCTGACAGGCCCACCCGGACCGACGCTGCCCCTGGCACTCGGGCGGCAGCAGGGCAGCCCGGCCACAGCCTGTTCCGCCACCCCCGCGCCTCCCTTCCCCTGTGGTGTATCGGGCTTGTGGTGCATCACCACTCGGCTCCTGCCCTGGGCGACCTCCTGCACCTTCGTGCTGCTGGGACCTGGCCGGGGTCCACGATCCCTGACTTCAGCGCCTGCCCGCCCGATGGCTCGTCGAGTAACCGACGCCTCACACCCCGCCGGAAGAGCGGAAGTCGGGAGATCCCCGACTGCGCCTGCGCGCCCCGCACGTGGGCTGTCCGGGAACCGGTGTCTCCGAGGGACGTGTTTTTGCGATCCTGAACAGTGCACAAATAAAGTGCAAATGCAAGATCTTATTTGTAGAACGGTTTTCATTCCTCCAGGTATATTCCCAGAAGTGGGATTGCTGGGTTGTACATAAGGGCAATTTCTAGTTGTTTGTTTGTTTTTTTTTTAATCACAACACTGTTTTCCACAGAGGTTGGATTAATTTGCACTCCCACCAACAGTACAAAAGTATTTCCTTTTCTCTACATCCATGCCAGCATCTGTTTTTTAAAAATATATATTAACGATGGCCATCCTGACTGGAGTTGGGTGGTATCTCAATGTTGTTTTAATTTTTGTTTCTCTGATAATTAGTGAGGCTGAGCATTTTTTCATGTGACTGTTGGCTGCTTGTATGTTTTCTTTGAGAAGTGTCTCTATTCATGTCTTTTACCCACTTTTTCATAGAGTTTTCTTTTTTTAGATCTTTCAGCTCATTAGACTTCCTTGTAGATCCTGGATGTCAAATAAATAATTAACGAATATTTTTT
>NW_007144585.1:0-9763 GCF_000164805.1 Carlito syrichta
ATCTCAATGTTGTTTTAATTTTTGTTTCTCTGATAATTAGTGAGGCTGAGCATTTTTTCATGTGACTGTTGGCTGCTTGTATGTTTTCTTTGAGAAGTGTCTCTATTCATGTCTTTTACCCACTTTTTCATAGAGTTTTCTTTTTTTAGATCTTTCAGCTCATTAGACTTCCTTGTAGATCCTGGATGTCAAATAAATAATTAACGAATATTTTTTCCCATTCTGTGGATTGTCTCCCCACTCTTGATTTTTTAATTTTTTTTTTTTTGGCTGCAGAATCTTTTCAGTTTGATGAGGTTCCACTTGTCTATATTATTCCTTATAGCATAGGCTTTTGGGGTTTTGATTAGGAATTGGTTGCCTATTCCAATTTCTGTAAAGGTGTCTTCTGAATTTTCTGAGATTCTTATAGTTTGGGGTTTTACATTTAGGTCTTTGATCCATTCATAATAGATTCATAATGGTAATAGATACAGGTCCTGTTCATTCTTCTGCATGTGGTCTGCCAATTTTTCCCCTACCATATGCTGAATAGTCTCTTTGCTCCAGTGGTTCTTATTGCTAGGTTTGTCGAAAAAGCATTGATTAAAATATTGGCTTTCAGAACCTGTCCTGTTGCATTGGTCTATATGTCTGTTCTTGTACCAGTGCCAGACTGTTTTGATTACTGTAGTCTTACAGTAAAGTTTGAAGGCTGGAAGTATAATACTTCCTGCTTTGTTCCTTTTGCTGGGGGTTGTTTTATCTATTCATGCTCTTTTTTGTTTCCATGTGAATTATTGTTTCATTTCTATATGAATTATTATTTCCATATGTATTATTGTTTTCAGGTCTGAAACAAAAGAAGTTGATAATTTGATGGGCATTGCATTAAATCTGTAGATTGCCTTGGGTAGGATGCATATCTTGACAATATTATCCTTCCAACCCATGAGCAGATGTTTTTCCATTTGTTTGTATCATCTTTGATTTCTTTAAGCAATGATTTATAGTTCTTGTTGTAGAGGTCTTTCACTTCTCTGGTTAGGTAGACGCCAAGATATTTCTTTTTTCATGGCTATCGATAGTGGGATTGTGATTTTTTTTTTTTTTTTTTTGAGTTGGAGTCTCACTCTGTCGTCCAGACTGGAGAGCAGTGGCTGCTCCCAGCCACTGCACCTTCGACCTGCTGGGCTCCGGCGATCCTTCCGCCTCAGCCTTCCGAGTAGCCAGAATTACAGGCATGCGCTACCACGCCCGGCTGATTTTTTGATTTATTGTAGAGATGAGGTCTCGCTGCCCAGGCGGGTCTCGAACCCGCGGGCTCAGGCAATCCACTCATCTCAGCCTCCCAAAGGCACGGGATTATAGGCTGAGCCACCGAGCCCGACTGGATTGTGATTTTTATTTGATTATATTCCTGTTTGTTGGTGTACAGAAATGCAACTGTCTTTTGCACATTGGTTTTATGCCCTGAGACTTTGCCAAAATAATTTATCAGTGCAAAGATGTTTTCGATGGACTTCCTTGTGTTTTAAAGGTATAAGATCATACCTTGGGTTAGCTTAACTTCTTCTTTACCTATTTGGATGCCCCTAATTTCCTTCTCTTTCCTCATTGCCCCAGCTAGGACTTTTAACACTATGATGAGCAGAAGGGGTGACAGTGAGCAGCCTTGTCTTGTTCCTGTTTTCAGGGGAAATGCTTCCAACATTTGTGCATTGAGCAATATGTTTACTGTGGGTTTATCTGAGACAGTTGTTACTATTTTGAGGAATGTTCCTTCTGTACCTAGGTGCTCAAGTGTTTTTTAATCAAGAAGCGATGCTGGATTTTGTCAAAAACTTGTTCTGTGTCTTATGATATGATCACGTGGTTCTTATTTTTACCATCTGTTGATGTACACTGAACTACATTTATGGTCTTGTGAATGTCGAGACAGCCCTGCATCCCAGGAATGAAACCTACTTGGTCATGGTAGAGGATTCTTGAGATGTGTTGCTGGATCTGATTTGTTAGAATCTTGTTGAGAATTTTTGCTCTATGTTCATCAAGGAGATTGGCCTGTAATTCTTTTTCCTTGTTGGGTCTGGGTTTGAATATCAGTGTGATGTTAGCTTCATAAAATGATTTGGGGAGGGTTCCATCTTTCTCGACTGCTGGTCCAGGATTTTTTTTTTTTTTTTTTTTTTTTTTTTGTGGGTAGATTCTTATGGTGGAGTCTATTTCCTAGGTTGTTATTGGTCTATTTCAGGTTTCAATTTATTCTTGTTTCAAACTTGGAAGGATGTGTGATGTCACAAATTCCTCCATTGAATTTAGATTTTCAAGTTTGTTTCATACAGGTGTGTACAGTAAGCTCTGATTATCTTTTGAATTTCTTCATGTCCATTGTATCTTCAGCTGTGGCATTTTTTATTGTGTTTATTGATTTTTCTCTCTTTTTCTTAGTCATTCTGACTAGGCGTCCATCAATCTTATTTATCCTTTCAGAGAACCAGCTTTTTGTTGTTGTTGTTGATGTTTTTCTATGATACTTTTGTCTTCTATGTCCTGTAATTGGGACTTTATTTTAGTGGTCTGGATTCTTCTGCTGATGTTAGGGTTTTGATGGTCTTGCCTTTCCAGCTCTGTTAGGTATGATGTTCGGCTGTTTACTTGTAATCTTTCTATTTTCTTAAAGTGTGTATTTAGAGCTATGAATGTCCCTCTTATTACTGTTTTCATAGCATCCAAGAGAGACTAGTAAGATGTATCTTTGTTTTCATTTGTTTCTAGGAATTTTTAAATTTCTGTCTCTATTTTCATATTGACCCAGGAGTCATTCAGTAGTATGTTATTTATTGTCCATGTCTTTGTGTGTTTTGAGGGGATCTTGTTGATAGTGATATTTGTGTTTATTCCGTTGTGGTCTGAGAAGATGTATGGTGTTGTTTCAATCTTTTGGAATTTGCTTATGTTTGATTTATGTCCAAGAATGTAGTCAATCTTTTAGTATGTTCCATTGGTGATAAGTAGAAAATATAATCTGTGGTTGTTGGGTGGAGTGTTCTGTAGATATATTAAGTCTATCTTGTCAAGTGTCAAATTGAGGTTCTGGATCTCCTTATTGATTTTTTTCCTCAATATTTATCTAGGGTTATTAGTGGAGTATTTAAGTCCTCAGTTGTGATTGTGCTAGAGCCAATGTCTTCTTTTAGTTTAGTTAATAGTTGTTTATAAATCCTGGTGCTCCTGTGTTAGGTGCATATATGTTTAGAATGAATATTTCTTGCTGGTAGACTAAAATTTTAATAATTATGTAGCGTCCTTCTGTATCCTTTTAAATTTCTGATAGTTTGAAGGCTGTTCTGTCTGATATTAGAATAACAACACCTGTCTTTTTTTTGTTTTCTGTTTGCCTGAAAGTTCGTTTTCCATCCTTTAATTTTGGGTCTGTAGGTGTCCTTTGTAGTAAGATGTGTTTCCTGAAGGCAGCATATATTGGGTCGTGTTTCTTTTATTTAATCCAGTTTGCCATTCTAAGTCTTCTCAGTGGTGCCTTTAGTCTATTCATGTTCAGGCTAATTATTGAAATGTGAAAGTTTATCCTTATCATATGACTCTTATAAGGCTGTTTTTTCTTTTAACTTTAGCATTAATATATGTGGGTGTTTTCATTTTTGAGGGTGACTGTGTGTTTTATTCGCTCTGTGCCTGCCTGCAAAGTGCATAGTCATTCCATTTTTTTTTTCTTCTGTGCTCAATACATTCTTAAGCCTCTCCTGTAGAGCTGGTCTGAAACCAGCATATTCTCTTAGGGATTGGATATGCAGGAAGGATTTTAATTCTCCATTGGTGATGAAGATTATTCTTTGTTGAATAATAATAGGAAATTCTTTGTTGAAATCACTTATCTTGAGAATATTAAAGACTGGAGTCCATTCCCTTCTGACTTGTAGTGTTTCTGTAGAAAAGACTGGAGCAATTATTCCCTGGTAAGGAGCCTGATCTTTTTCTCTCACTGTCTTTAGGATTTTTTCTTTTATACTTACTTTTTGTAGGCAAATTGCTATGTGTCTAGGGGTTGATCTTCTCATAAGATGTCCTGCAGGTTTTCTCTGAATCCCTTGTGTTTGTATAGTCGCCTCTTTTACAAGATGCGGAAAGTTTTCTTGGATGTTCATGAAATGTTTGTTCCAATGTGTTTTCCATTGCTCTTTCTGCTTCAGAGATACTGATCAGGGGTAGCTTTGACTTCTTGACAAAATTTCATATCTCTTGGAGAGTTTGTTCTTTCTTGTTGAATTTTTTCTATACTTTTAATAGTTGAGTTGATTCCATATTTTGGTCTTCAAGCTCTGAGATTCTTTCTTCTGCTTGTTCACTTCTTCCTATGCTTGTCAGTTTGTTATTTATTTCTTGGATGGAGTTCTTTATTTCCATTATTTCTGAATATGTTTTCCTGAGGCTGTCTAACTCCATTGCAATTTAATTTAATTTTAGCCCTTGATTTTTATTCATTTTGTCTATGCATTCTCTGATCTGTGTGAGTACCTTCTGGATGCAGTTGTTCTGGGAGCTTCCTATTGTTTGTACACCAATAACTGTTTTTTAAGGCATTGTCTCTTTGGGACCATGAGGTTACCAATGATAGTTCATTGTTTTTTTTTCCTCATTTATGCCAGTTCTCTTTTCTTTCCCTTTAATTCTGTTGCTTAGCAAGAAACATAAAAGCAATCACTTCTGTTGTTTTCTCTATCCTAATCCTTCCCTGAGCTAAGCCTCTGGATTTGTTCCTTTTGAAGTAGGGCTGGGGGTGGGCTGCTGTGTTATCTCTTAAAAATTTTGGCACTGTCTAAGCAGTGGTGTGGGGAGCAAGATTTCAGAAACTACCTATGGGTCACAATGCTCACAATTTGGTGAACGAGTTACCTGAGACTTGCTCTTCCTCCCCACACAATATGACCATACATTGGGTGCACTGTGTAGCCCTTGAGTCCCAGATAAATTAAAAGAAAAGAATAGAGTGGAAAACAGGAGAGAAAGAAAAAAAGGAGAAAGAGAGAAAGGAAGAAAAAAGAAAAAGAAAGAAGAAGAAAAACAATAGAAAAAAGCAAACAAAAAACCACACTGATAGTTAGGCTACCACAAATTTTGTATACCTTGTTGGAGGGGGAGTTGCCTTTTGTGGAAGGTTCTGTGACTGCAGGTATCTTTTTCTCTGTTGAAACTTGAGTTGTTAGATTCTTTGTCCCCTGGTATGTGCAAATGAGGTTGGCCTCAGAAAGATGGGGTGAAGGGTGACTTGACTCAGTGTATCCTGGACTCTCCCTCCCCTTCTTCCCCCAGTGTGGTCACAGCTCTGTACAATTCACAGTGATGGAATGGTGCCCCCAGCCTCTACTCTGCAATCCTGGTATATTTTGTAGGCTGCTGGCTTGGGGAAACAGTTCTACACTCAACAGGTTCCTTTACCAATCAGATCACTATATATGTTTATCATCCAGCAGCTGGCTCAGAGCAGGGGATGGGTCGTCTGGGATTCCCCTCTGCTGTGATCCTCCAGGGCTTATGTACTTGGGGAGATCCTCCCTGGGTTCATGAGAAGCAGCCCAAAAGCAATAAAGATCTCAACCCTTGGTCTTAAGGCATGCTCTGCTGCTTCATAGAGGCCACCATGGAGCACTTCTTTCCCAAGGTTTTATGTTGGATGTTCAGTCCCTGATCACATTGCTGTTCCAGCCCCACATGGGGTCAGAAAAGACAGATTTCTCTCCAGCAAATACTACAGTCTCCAGATTGCAGGTCCCAATGTTGGTGACTTGCAATCTGGCCTGGCACCGGAAATGGTGGTGAGCCCAGGTGCTGGGTAGTGGCTGCTCACAGGAGTTTTCTCTCCAGGAGAACCTTCCTATTTTCAGAATGGTGAGCATCCTGCACCACAGGGAGCAGCAGGGTCTGAGTGGCAGCAGTAGTGGTCATGCTGTGGGAAGAAACCCTGCTATCTGTTCCTGAGTCCATGCTCAGTCAGACACTCGTGCAACCCGCTGCACTCCCATCCATATGCTCTCTCATCCTCACACACACTCATTCACACAGACATTCCTGCACTCGCACTGGTACCACCGCCACCTTCCTCCCCCCCATTCAATCTCACTTTTGCTTTTGGCAAAAAGCTAGAAATAGCTACAAAATAATAATCATGTTAAAGTAGATGTACTACAGTTATCTGCCTCTGAGAGATTACCATCTTCCTACCTATAGGGTGGCCTTTTCCTGGAATATATGTTTTGTCTTTGACAGAAGACTCAATGTACTTTCTGGTTATTATGTTAATTCATTGGCTAAAAGGTGGTATGCACCATTTCTACACCTTGATGTACTTTTTTTGGATGAGCTAGGGGGTGTAATAGACTGGCAAGTCCACATTCTAGCCCTCAGGGTGGTCAAGCCTGATATGATAAGGAAAAATGTCTGAACACTTCCTCTATTCTAAAATTTCATACAAGAAATATATCTACAACACAAAGGGTATGTGGTCCACTACCGGGGGACTGAGGGTCACCTAGAAGCCTAAACTTCACCTGCATGTTACCTGCTTACTTAGCAAATTCTCACTTTTGCCCCACATCTCTAAATTAACAAATAATTTTAAAAATAAAATTTATCAGCCGGGTTCACTAGCTCAGCATGTAATCCCAGCACTTTGAGAGACCAAGGCAAGTGGATTGCCTGAACCCATGGGTTCAACACCAACCCAAGCAACTTGGTGAGACCTCATCTCTGCAATAAATCAAAAATCAGCTGAGCATTGTAGCGCATACCTGTAGTTCCAGCTACTTGGAAGGCAGAGGTGGAAGAATCGCCAGAGCCCAGGAGGTTGACGCTGGGGTGGCCATGAGCTTGCCACTGCACTCTAGCCTGGGTGACCAAGTGAGACTCCAACTCAAATAAATAAATAAATAATTTTTAAAAA
Source organism: Carlito syrichta (assembly GCF_000164805.1). Classification (NCBI taxonomy): domain Eukaryota; kingdom Metazoa; phylum Chordata; class Mammalia; order Primates; family Tarsiidae; genus Carlito; species Carlito syrichta. The sequence continues at coordinate 6,938 of NW_007144585.1, forward strand.
TTTATCTATCTGTCCTGTTTCGATATGAATTAAATATTAATCCCTCTAAAGTTTCCTCCTTGGCTCTGAATGTAAAACAGAATTTGGGTCATTGAGATGTGGTACTACCTATTTGAGTCTAACAAAGCCAGAATCTCACATGTACTACTGACTGCAGAAAATGGTCAAGGTTTAAAATCCCAGTATAGGCAGAGATTGGCATAACTCCTCCAAAGGGTAAATTATATTGGTCAATTACTCTTTCCCCCAGAAACCTTAATCTTCATATGTTCTTGTTTTGATCTCTAATTACACACAGATGTGTGGTAACAATGAAATTCCTGATACTAAACCCCAGAACTAGACAGACTTGCCCATCCTAAATAATTCTATCACTCTCCTTTCCCTTTCCCCTCCTAGAGGCACAGTTTCTGCACTAAGCCTATGCCAAAGCTGTGAGATGACCACAGTATGTGATGTAAGCAGGCAAACCCAAAAAAGAAGAGGACAGGAAGAGGATGGGCCAGAACTTCCAGATCTAACATTTGGATTATTCACTTCTGCATGACTGAGAAGCAAGTACTATGGTTTGAATAAGTCCTTGAAAGTTAACACGTTAGGAGCTTCATTCCCATTGCCAGTGTTGACAAGAGATTTTTAAGATGTGATTAGGTCATGGGGGCTCCACCCTTATGAGTGGATTAATGCCATTATTCCACTCAAGAATATTATTAAGAGTGGGTTAATATCTCTCTCTCTCCCTGCCCCCCATATGTGTGCTCTTTTTCCCTTCCACCTATCTGCCATGGTATGATGCAGCAAGAATGCCCTCACCGGATGTGACCCCTGACTCTTGGTCTTCTCAGCCTCCAGAGCCATAAACCAAATAAACTTCTATTTGTTTGTAAATTATCCTGTCTGAGATATTCTGTTATGGCAGCAGAAGATGGACTAAGACACTAGAGTGTGTCTGGTGTGTCGGGGACCTGGGAACAAGTATGAAGCAAAAAAAAGTAGGATCAGGAGCAAGAGAGTCAATGAGAAGCAGCTAGTGTGAATCTTTCGCGTGGAATGAACCAAAATAGAGTGTCTCAGCACTCAGAGAGGAATGAGACCAGCAGTACACCCCACAATTCACCAGAGAAGTGACAGGGCCCACAGAGTGCAAAGAAGAGAGAAATTGATCAGCCTGAGTTGTAACTATGCAGACTCAGATCACTGTCACAAATCATTAGCAGTCTTCAGATACGGATGTGGGATTGGGGATGTGAGTGAGGGGACAGATATAAAAGGCCTCCTGAGCCTCACAAGACTACAGTCCCTCATACGAAACTGTTTTCTCTACAGCTGTGCAGTGCCAAAATCCACGTGAGGCAGTGTAGGCAAAAGAGCCTTGAGAGGCCCCAGTCAACATTTCCAAAGAATTTAACCCTGGTTGATGACTGATCTTTAGCCAGCCTGGGAGGGAACAGAAAGAAAGACATAATGCTTTAATTTGTGCCAAGGGCAAACTCTGAAGACCTACAGCTTCTGTCTGGGGCAGACTGCTGTGAGTACACCTGGGACTGGCTGCACTTTCTCCTTCTGAATACAGATTGCCTGAGGCTAAGACAAGAGCACTAGGTGGGACTTGCTGCCCCAGCAACTCCACACTTCCTGTTTAAACTGTTTTGTGCAGCCTCTGTGCAATGCAGCAGCATTACCCCCATGGCTGAGGACTCCTTTACAATTCCCACTAGATAGCTCACTGTGGACGCAGGTGAGGAGATGGAGTGCTTCACCCCATCTCTACTTGAAGTTTCAAAACAGACATACAACTTTGATACTTCTCACCGCCCTACCTATCCTACCTAACTTTGATACCTACCACCACCCTAGATCATCTGCATACTTTCCTGGGGCAATACAAGCCAAGCTGAAGGCCCAAAGCCACCATCACAGTTGGTTCTCTTCTGCAAGTTCCGTCCCCTGGCTGGAAGTCAACTGGCACAGCCAATTACATCTGATACAATATCACAGCTCTTGAGAAGGTCTGATTCCTGACCTCAGTGAACACCACTACCCGAACTATCCCAGCCACTCAGGTTGCCTTGAGCGTGGGCAGGTGCTCACCACAGTACTGCCACAGATGGCAATTGAGAAACCCACCTTACCAATGAAATATCTGCCTGTAATAGCTACTGTTAAATTCTAACATAAGTAACTCCATTTTGTAACAGGTTCTCCATTTTTGTTGTCAGCCTACCCATATATAACCCCCCCATGTGTGACTGTTGTAACCTTCTCCTAATCATTTGGCCACATCCTTGTTACCCCTCGGCATTTGGAAACTCCCTAACCACATGTTCCATGTCTAACTGTAGCCTTGCTCAACCGAAACCAAATGTTCTGCCAAGAAATGGAATCGTAACTGTAATGTGTTTACGGTTTTTGCCTTTATAAACCCCTTGCTTGCTCCATTCGGGGTCGAGAGTTCTTTTTGGCACTATCCTGCTCGCAACCACCGGCAAAGAAAGGACTCATAATTCTAAAACCCAGTGTGTTGGTAACTCACTCACAGCGTGGCTATAACATTTGGAGGCCCCAGCGAGATTGCCAAGCTCAGGAAGCAGCCTCACTCTGGTTCTTCCTGGCATGGTGAATAAGTTATAGGGGAGGTGCCCCCTGAGATGTTCCAGGGCCCCATAACCTCTCTTCTGGCCTAGAGGGAGTTGGGACGACTGCTGACTTCTCATCACCTCAAAACTACCTGAGTCCCTCTGCATTCTCTAGGAGGTAAGAATCTGTTCTGTCTGTGGCCATCCTGTTAAGGGCTTTAGTGCCTGACGAGGCTGCTCCTCTTGGACT
>NW_007144586.1:0-3682 GCF_000164805.1 Carlito syrichta
CTTGGCACCCACTCTCTTCCTCTGGGTAACAGCATCTCAATTTCCAGGGCCTCCTCCAGATCGTGAACTATCTCTATGGGGCCATCAAGAACAGTCCTGCCTTCCTCTGGCCAGTAGCAGGCCTAAGTTGGTTCAACTGGCTTTCTCTTCGTGAGCTCCGAATCTTGGGAAGAATGACACAAAGGTAGAAACATGATTAGGGCTCATTTTCTTGGTGGCAATGCTCCGACAAAGTCCTGGGGTTGGTCTTGGTGACTACACCTCCAGTGTTGCTGTGGCTGTCCCTTTATGAACCCAACGCTCCTGCCCTCTAACTGCATCTGTAAACTCATGATATTCTTCCCATACACTGATTGCTGGTGATCTCAGTTAGCATGGGTGACTGCTGTTGCCACCAGAATCCCCACCATTCTCCTAACCAGCTCCTGCTGTTCTCTTGGGCTTCGGCTTAGATGTTGTAATTTATATCCTGTCTGGTGCGAGAGACAGAATTTCATCTGCTTTTACTTCCATTTTTTTTTTCTGACTTCATGTGATTGATTAATCAAAGGAGAGCACATATTTTACTTACATATAATTATTCATTCTCTTTACCCTGTGTTTTCCTATTTTCAATAGTTTTGTTTTTATATTGAATTTTTAAAATTCTGCTTATAGCAGTTATTTATGTAAAAGTCCCTACACTTAGTTGATTTGGGTTTTTCTATCTTTTATTTCTTAATCTTGAATCTCCTGAATCAGCTGAGTATCCACAAGTAGTTTCCTTTCTGAGTCTTTGTTCACACATGAACACATGAAGATACATGGATCACCACTATGCGCATGAAAAGATGATCAGAGAAATGCAAATTAAAACCATGAGGAGATTGTAGTCACATCCACTAGGATGGCTAAAGTTAAAAAAACAGACAATGGCAAGTTTTGGAAAAGATGCAAAATTACTTAAATGTACATTCATGGATGGTGGGAATGCAAAATGATGCAAGTGCCTTAAATAACAGTTGTAATTTTGTATATTGTTAAACATGCACTTACCAACAACTCAGCAATGCTACTCCCGCATGTCTACACAAGAGAAATGAGAGTACGTGGCCATAAATACTTGTACAAGAATGTTTATAGCAGCATCATTCATACCAGCCATAAGCTTATAACAGCCTGAATGACCATCAATCGGTGAAAGGATAAACAAATTAGTACCTCCATACAATGGAAGGCCACTTATCAATCTAAAGGGAAGAATTATATATAAAATGACATGGATGAATCTCAAAGTAACATGCTATTATAAGTAAAAGAAACCAGATCAAAAACTATATATTGTATGATTCCATTAGTATAAAAACTGGAATAAGCAAAACCATAGCAACAATGTGTATAAAGTTCTAGAATAGTGACAGAAAAAGATCAGAAGTTATTTAGGTCCAGAGGTGGGGGTAGGGGATTGGATCCAAAGGGGCATGAGAGAGTTTGGGGGGTAGATGGAAATGTTCTATATCTTTGTTGTAGCAGTGTTTACATAGCTGCACATTTGCTAAAAGTCAATAAGTGTACACTTAAAATGGAGGCATTTTATTTTATGTAAACTAAATCACAGTAGAACTATTATACATGTTTGTTGAAATATATACAAAATATATTTTAATACATACATAGAATTCTTATGCATATTTTCTAATTGTAAAAAAAAGAATGGGTAAGCACAGAATTTTGGAGATGCAAAATTTATGAAGCATGAAAAGAAAGTAAGCTAGTTAGACTAGAAAAGAGAAAACAAAGATAATGCCGTAACATATAAATCAAGGGAGGATGGAATCTGCAGAATGAGTAGGAAATAAGACGTTTCAAATGCTATAGAGGGATCTCTAGGAAAGTGTTTAATCAAATGGACACCAGGCAAAAGAAGATGGTGCTTTTTTCTCTAAAATCTGCCTGTATAAGCAAAGAAGAGGTGGTGATAATTTTTGTTTCATGAAGAGATCCTGTCCAAGAATGAAGTTACACCGAAGAAAAAAGAGATGAAGAAACAGAGCCCAGAACTCAGAAAATAGTTTTTGAATTCTTAAACTCAGCCTGGCAAGTGTGCCTCTCCACTTTTCATTTTTGTGAACTAATAAAATTCACTTTTGTTTCAGTTAGTTGTAGTTAGGTTTCTGTTGCTTATATCTAATGGAGTCTTGGCTAATACATAGCTCGACTTCCTTCCTCCCGTTCATCATGTCTTAGTGAAGGCCCACAGTGTGCACATAGAGGGCTAGGAATCAGGGATGTAGCTGGTAGGGGCTTTCAATTTCACTGACAATCTCCTGTTTCCTCAATTTCCTAAACCCAAACTATGTCCAGAAGCAATATCTCTCCAGAAGAGGAAGGCCATCTTCACTTTTTTGACAGGTTCTCCATGCAAATTGCTATTTTTTGAGTGTGATCCCCCTAAATTCTTGTGTTTTGGAAATGTAATTGATAATGTAATGGTTTTAGGGGTGAATAAGGTCATGAGGGATCTGTGAAAAATTGTTTCCAATACATGTTTCACCAACTTTTACTCCTTAGCAACTTAAGAAAGCTTCCCTATGTTCTTGACCACTCAATGTATTTTAAAACATTTTGAATACTCAATGTATTCCAATACTATAGGAATAGTATCTCCAACATTCATTTTTATTTCATTTATTATGAGTAAGGCTGAGAATCTTCTCATATCTGGGACACTTTTGTTTCTTTTTGATTAACTGTTTGTAGATATTTTTAGTCCATAGCTCTGGTGGCTTATTGGTCTTTTCCTTATTAATCTGAAAGAGCTTTTTTATGCCAATGGTATTAGCTATCTATATGCATTGTGAATTGGAACTGCTTTTCCTAATTTGTTGTCTTTCTTTTTATTAATTTTGGACTTTGCCACACATTTTTTATACAATTTAATTCATCAGTCCTTTATTTTTAGAGGCTCTTTGCTGTATTGTGTTTTTTAAAATAACCCTCAAAGGAGCAACCCCTTTGGGTCCCCTCCCACTATGGGAGCTTCTCTGTCCTCTCAATAAATCTTGCTTACTCACAAAAAAATAAAAAATAAAAATAAAAAATAAACTTCTTTATAGTTATGAAGCTATCATCATAATCTTCCCTTGTTTTAATTTTACTTGTAAATTTTGTATATTCCATCTGAAATGTATCTTGTAATCTATCTCTATAAGACATGAAATGGAGCCAAACCAATTTTGTTCCAAATGGCTACCCATTCATCCCACCACCACTTATTTAATTATCTATTTCTCACTAATCTGAAAACTCACCTTTATCATAGTGTAAACTGCCATTTGTATTAGGACCTATTTATAGACATTCTGTCCCGTTTCAAAGATGAGTCTGCTTAATCATGTGTCAGTACCACACTGGAGTTTTGTGAGAATTTTTTTTTATGGGGTGGACAGATAGGTGACGGAAGTCAGTATTGAATTCTTCAAGTTGTAAACTTTTAGTTGCAATAAGACAAACATAAGAAAAGAGCACAGATCACAAGTATAAAGCTCAAAGGGCATTCATGGTGCAAATATACAGCACAGCATGGGCTCTCATAACGAGTCCTCAGACCAAGAAGCAAAATATTACTGGTGCCTGGTGCCTCTTCCAGTCACTACCCTCTTGAGAGTAGCCACTACCTGACTTAATCCTGACTTCTAATAGA
>NW_007144587.1:0-1417 GCF_000164805.1 Carlito syrichta
GTAAACTGCCATTTGTATTAGGACCTATTTATAGACATCTGTCCTGTTTCATTGATGAGTCTGCTTAATCATGTGTCAGTACCACACTGGAGTTTTGTGAGAATTTTTTTTTATGGGGTGGACAGATAGGTGACGGAAGTCAGTATTGAATTCTTCAAGTTGTAAACTTTTAGTTGCAATAAGACAAACATAAGAAAAGAGCACAGATCACAAGTATAAAGCTCAAAGGGCATTCATGGTGCAAATATACAGCACAGCATGGGCTCTCATAACGAGTCCTCAGACCAAGAAGCAAAATATTACTGGTGCCTGGTGCCTCTTCCAGTCACTACCCTCTTGAGAGTAGCCACTACCTGACTTAATCCTGACTTCTAATAGAATAATAATTAATCATGCCAATTTTGAAATGTATATGAGTTGAATTATCCAGTACTTATTTCACACTACATTATGTTTATGAGATTTAGCTACATGATATATATAATGAGTTCATTCAATCTCATTGCTATGGAGCATTCCACTGTATAAATATAGCACATTTTGTTTATTCATTTTGCCATTAATAAATGTTTTAGAATGTTCAATATTTTGCTATTATGAATAGTGCTTATATGAACATTTTTATATGCTGTTTTGTGAATTTGTTATTTATATTGGATATGGAGCTAAGAGTAGAATTACTAGGGCACAAGGTATGCATATCTTCAGCCTAAGTAACTGAGCACTTCTTCCAGAGTGATTGTGCTGGGATCTTAGTGTTCCCACTGCTCCATCTTCTTGCCCGCACTTGATATTTGTAGCAGAAACTGTTGATGGCCATCCACTTCCTCTCAACCATCCTCATTTCAGTGCACACCAGCATCTGAAACTCTTTGCCTGAGGGCTGCCCTGGCCACCAGAACCTTCTGGGTCTCCACTCAAAGCAAGCCAGAAGGATAGCAGATTAATAAGCCCTGAGCAGAGATCTGAACCAATTACTGATGAGCCATGGTTTATACATATCCCAGCTTCCCTGAACTTTGGGGAAAACCCTGAAGTACACGTTCTACACATGCTGTCAGAGGACCACAATGGGAGTAAGTTCTGGTGGCAACTTTGAAAACGAGCTTGATAATACACCCTGTATCTGTTGCCTTCCCCTCAGTGTCTCACTTTTCCACTTTCCTACTGGTATTTTGGGTTTTGTTTTTAAAGATGTGGGGTACAATTCAGGATTAGGTATACAAGTGATCATTGTACAAGTAAAGTTTGAACTTTCCTTTGGTCCACACTTTGCCTGGTTTGAGGTCAGTTACACTTATTGATGTTATGTGTCCTCCCTCCCTCCCCTGGCGGTTTCCGGCTAATGGCAATCCCTTTCTTATAGTATTATGGCAGATGTTCAGGGTATGCTTATGAGTGGCCCTACTGGTGTTTT
>NW_007144588.1:0-9519 GCF_000164805.1 Carlito syrichta
CACACACACATACACACACACACACACACACACACACACACACACACAAAGAATAACACATGCACACATGTCCAGCCCAGGGACAAGTACATAGAATAAAGTGTAGTGTCATCTGTAAAAAAATTACAAATAAAAAGATATGAAATTACTATTCATAGAACAGAAAAATGATCTTGTGCTTATAATGGACCCCAGAAAAATTGAGCAATTGTTACCCTTGAGTTTTCTTAAATTCTGGACTTGAATGTGGGACTTACTGCAGGTATTAAAATCATGATATAAATACTCATCTATTTGGAAAGTTCTTCTAAGTTTTCTTGTAAAAACCGATTATGTATGCAAAATAGGAGAATCTAGAATTTTAGTTTTTGTTTCTAGACTTCTTTTAAATTTCCTCTGTGAATTTAACTTTGTTTTCATTTAACATACGTGTGTTCAATCTTATTTATCCCTAACACAGGTTATTTAATACATATCCAATAAGTGTGTGAGTTTCAAAGAGAAGCAGGCTTTTTCATGACCCCATAAACCAGCCCAGACAACTGCCAGAGACAACTTGAAAAAGAGAGGGAGAGAGGGAGAGAGAATCTGAAGTCAGAGAGCACCTTCCCTGCAAGCAGAGTAGGAAAGAGCCAGAAAAAAATTAAACTTCCAAAATTCTGACCTACTTTTAAAACTTTTGTGTTTTTCTTATTTGCATAGTGGTAAAGCAAAAAGAATTTAGGTGTGCATATTTGAGCTCCATCCAGTGATTCTCCTGTCTCCCTATCCATATCTTCATCTGTATACACAGATGTCTATATCTATACTCTTATCTACACTCAAATTCACTTCCATGTTATCTCTTCAACCTGCTACCTCATCCTTGGATCATCCTGGTGGTGTAAATAGGAGTGGACAGAGCACTGGGAATAACTGCAGGTGATAGTTGATGACTAGGACAAACTCAGTAAACATAAATTCCACTTGCCTTTATGGTATATTTCTGAGAAAATCTGTAAAAGGTTCCAGTCTAAATTATTTAAGATGTAACATGATCTTATGAATGGAGCATAAGAGGTTTACATCAAAAGTTCTTAGTTCATAGTTTCCTTGGAAAAATGATTTATTCTAGGTTTGGGGCAGAGATAATCTAACTGTGGTGTCAGAAAATAAGGAAGGCCTCAAAATAACAACAAAAAACCCCATGACGATGGAGCAGGTCAAAAGGATACAGGAGCCAACCTAAAGGAGTTCCCAATGGTCAAAGTCGGAAACATTTGAGCACGCAAAATGATGATAGTACTGGATTATAATCTAGTAGAATAAAATAAATATTCACAAGTCTATATATATCAATATAGATAAATAACCGAATAAATATATAAATAAATAGGGAGAAGGAATAGCTTCTTTTCAGAAGAATTATAATTAGTAAATTCAAGAGGAATGAGAAAAATGCAAAATCACTATTGGGTAAATAACACAATAATAATTATTGCATGCAAGACCTACTGATAGATACTAAAATATGTTGTTGAAAGCTTCAGGTAAAAGAGGATATTAGTATAGTCCCAGTGTATCTCCCCAAGATGTCTATCAATCACAAAAGGAAAAATAGTAAGTTTACAGTGAAGGAACCTGACAGATTCCATCTTAACCAAGTTATCAAGGTTAATGCCACCAGTAACAGAACATGTTAATATCATGTCCTCTTCATATGATGCACTGAGGGCACATCATCTCTGTGGTATTGTCACTAAAAACTTCATCCTCTCAGTCTTATCATGAGAACACATCAGATAACCCCAACTAAAGGACAGTTTACAAATACCTGCCTAGTGCTCTTCAAATATGTCAAGGTTATAGAAGGCACAGTCTGAGACCCTCTTCCAGATTTAAGAAGACTAAGGACATGTAATATCTAAATGCAACGTGGGATACTGGATTGGATCCAACAACAGAAAAAAAGACACTAGGGGGAAGCCTCATAAAATTCAAATTAGGTATGTAGCATAATATTATTGTATCAATGTTAATTGTATTATTTTCTGATTTTGATCATTTAACTCTGGCTGTGTAATTGCTAACATTAGGGAAAGTTGGGTAAAGGGTGTATATAAACTCTCTGCACTATTTTTGCAACTTTCCTGTAAGTCAAAGATTATTCAAATGTAAAGTGGTTTTTTTTAGCACTTTGGTTCATGTCTCAGCTCTAGCATTTGTTAGCTCTGTGACCTCAGTATTCTTACCAAACCTAAGTTAGAATGGATGATCCCTCAGATCATTCTGGGGAATTATGGGGTGGCTTTCTTACCCAAAATGTTTGCCTTCCTTTACTTCAACATAACAAATGATCAGTGATCAGCAGTTGTTAAAAGGCAAATTCTCAAAAATAGTCATGAAATTATATTTCCATCTCCAAGGTTCAACTTTCCAATTTAATACAGAATGATGCCAGATTGGAGAATTATTCACAGTTTGTTAGGGGTCAGAAACTGCTTTAACAGTTAAAGTTAAAACTTTATCTTACCCAAAAGTATTGTCAAAGAAAGAGAACATTAAGACTAGAAGAAGTTTTACTTTTAGGTCTTTGATCCATTTAGAGTTAATTTTTGTGTATGGTGATAGGTAGGGGTCCTGTTTCAATCTTCCACATGTGTTCAGCCAGTTTCCCCAGCACCATTTACTGAATAGGTTCTCCTCTCCCCAGTGGTTGTTATTGGAGGCTTTCTCAAAGATGAGTTGATTGAGGAATTGAGGCTTTGCTTCTGTAATCTGTGTCCTGCTCCACTGGTCCTGTGCCTGTTCTTGTACCAATACCCGCTGTTTTGATTACTGTAGCCTTATAGTAAAGCTTGAAGTCTGGAAGTGTGACACCTCCTGCTTTGTTTCTTTTGCTAAGAATTGTTTTGGCTATTCTTGGTCACTTATATTTCCATATAAATTTCTGTATTGTCATTTCCAGATCTAAGAAGAATGATGTTGGTAACTTAATGGGTATTGCATTGACTCTGTAGATTGCCTTTGGTAAGATGGACATCTTAACAATGTTAATTCTTCCTATCCATGAGCATGGAATATTTTTCAATTTGTTTGTGTCTTCTTGGATTTCTTTGAGCAGTGTTTTGTAGTTCTCATTGTAAAGTTCTTTCACTTCTCTGGTTAGGAAGGTGCCGAGGTATTTCCTTTTCTTTAGTGGCTATTGTGAATGGGATTGTGCTTTTTATTTGGGTCTCTGCCTGCTTGTTGTTGGTGTAGAGAAATGCAACTGTCTTTCGCACATGTATTTTGTACCCTGAGAACTTCCCAAAGTCCTTTATCAGTGCAAGCAGGTTTTTGACAGATTCTTTTGGATTTTCAAGGTGTAGGATCATATCATCAGCAAAGAGGGATAACTTGACTTCCTTTTTTCCTATTTGGATACCCCTGATTTCCTTCTCTTGTCTAATTGCCTGAGCTGGGACTTTTAACACAATATTGAACAAGAAGGGTGAGAGTGGACAACCTTGTCTTGTTCCACTCTTCAGGGGAAATGATTGTAGTTTCTGACCATTAGCAATATGCTAGCTGTGGGTTTGTCGTAGATGGTACTTACTATATTGAGGTATGTTCCTTCTATACCTAGATGTTTGAGGCCTCAACCTCAAACTGTAAGAACCTTAGAAAATGCAGGAAACACTCTTATGGAAGTTGGAACTGTCAACCGATTACTGACCAAAACCCGAAGTGCCCAGGCCATAAGAGATAAGATAGACAAGTGGTACCTCATTAAACTGACAAGCTTCTGAAAGCCAAAGAAACCATCAAGAGAGCAGGAAGACAGCCCACAGAATGGGAAAAAATATTTGCCAACTGTATATCTGACAAAGGCTTAACATCAATGATCCACAAGGAACTCAAACACGCCGAAAGGAAAAAAAAACAAGCAGCCCCTTTAAACAGTGGGAAAAGACATGACTAGACACTTCTCAAAAGAAGATATACGGGCAGCCAACAAACATACAAAATGCTCAGCCTCACTCATCATCAGAGAAATGCAAATCAAAACCACATTGAGATACCACCTAACCCCAGTAAGAATGGCCATCATTGATAAAACAAACCACAACAGATGCTGGCGAGGAAGTAAAGAAAAAGAAACACTTCTACACTGCTGATGGGAATGCAGACTAATACAACCTCTTTGGAAGACAGTGTGGCGATCTCTGAAAGAACCAGAAATTGACCTTTCATATGACTCAGCAATTCCTCTATTGGGAATATACCCGGAGGAACTCAAATCATTCTACAAAAAAGACACCTGCACATGTATGTTTGTTGCAGCTCTATTCACAATGGCAAAAACATGGAACCAACCATGTTACCCATCAAAGCTGAACTGGATAAAAAATGTGGTACATATACACAATGGAATATTATGCAGCCATAAAAAGGACAAAACATATGGACTTTGCAGCAAATTGGATGGATTTGAGCCGATCATACTCAGTGATTTATCACAGAAACAAAAGAACTGAATTTCATATGTTTTCACTCATTAGGTGGCCTTGAACAATTATGAGGCTGTGGGAAGGTGATTGGCAGTAGCAGAAAGCTGTCAGGGGAAGGCGGGATGGGACTGGCAGTTGGGGGGAGCTGCTAGGGGAGGGAGGGGCATGCCTCATCAACAAGGATACCTGCATGATCAATGTTTGTATACCTAGCCCTGAATTGTACCCCACATCTTTATAATAATAAATAAATTAATAATAATAATGAAGACTAGAAGAAAACACAAAAATACAATATTACCCAGTAAAGAGTAATAGAATGAGGAGGGGTCATTTTGGTGTTTTCTTAATGTACCATCACCTTTTAGAATTAAAAATACATCTATATGTTTCTCTATTATAAGTACAAGCATTCAGAAAAACGCTTGTACTTATAATAGAGATACGTATTGTTGGAAAGGCACCACTTCTCTAATCCTGGCAGCTAGGGAGACTATCCCAGGAATGTTTTGGCAGTTAAACAACAAATCAGTTTGAGTGTGATCATTTCCCTGGATACCTCCCACACACCCATGAACACATTTCTCTTGACCACTGTGGACATTCCAGGCTCTGTCCATCCTATAGTATCCACCTCCCTGTGAGAACTCTTCCATGGGGACTTCTTTCCTGCAGAAACAGAGCATCTAATTCAAACATGAGTTTCAAAAGATACAATGTCTCAGTCTAGGAGGTCTCCCCTTTCCATTATGTTCTCCAAGTTCCCCAAGATTTTCTTTCATCTCTGAAAATCAGGTCTTGTTCTCTTTGTCTCTCGTTTCAAAGTTCTATTCATCAGCTTTTCCTTCGATGCAACCACTATTTTTAATATTTTACTCCATCTTGAACAGAATTTGTGTTATAGAAAGTTGAATTTTCTTCTTTTTCTCAAGTTTACTGAAAAACTTCTACAATCAAATCTCTATGGAGCCAGATGCATAATCTCAGTTACTTGGGAGGCTAAGGCGGGAGGATTATTTGAGCCCAGGAGTTCGAGGCTGCAGTGGGCCATGATGGTACCATTGTACTCCAGCCTAGGCTACAGAGAAACACTCAGTCTTTTTTTTTTTTTTTTAAAAAGGTCTCTACAGAGTAGAAATCATTCAGAAAACTCTCTAGGAGCCCATTTAGAGTGGTTTTGCTATTAGAAAAACTAGCAACACCTTTTTATGGCCTCACTTCGTGGAGGATTCACAACCGTGTATGTGACCCAAGGAAAGCATACTCTTTCTGTATTATTCAGCATCATTGCAGCAACAAGAAAATGACATATTGACAGTAAAGGTGGTAAGTCATTACTTATTGGTATCATATGACCCCTTTTAGTTGCCTAGAGCTCCACTTAGTTATTTAATGTCAGCCATTTTACTTGAAGATGGCTCCTCCACCACCAGTACTAGGGTCTACCATGGAGTGACTTTAATCCTTGCCTGGATTAATTCATGTATCTGAAACTTTCAAGCACCAAAACAAGAAGATTATTTAAACTGTCATGTGTGGAGTTTTCAGGTAGATAGCCTTCCTTTCATTTAAAATAGATTACACTGCATATAATTTAACATTTCTGAACAAGCCTTAGTATAAAATGTGATGCCCTTTGTCTAGGAAAATGTATAGCAGTATCTGATTTTTGTCTCATTTATTCTAAGCCCTCCCTCTTTTTTAATTCTTACATCATACTTTTAGTGTTTCTTCTTCACAGCCAGAGTATCAGCCCACTCACTATTACCAATATGCTTGTCAATGACTTTTCAGCTACTTCTAAAGTGGTGGGTTTGAGGATGAGATATATAAGGGTTTGTAGACCTTGAAGGAGGTGTGGTGATAACATCTTATTTTATTAACTTACACTATCCTGAAGAAGTGAAGGAAACTAGTAAGAAAATAAAGACTTAATGGACTTGATTCTTGAAAGTATCTTTTGAGCAACTTACAAAAACATATGATTATATTGTTCTTATATTGTTCTTTAATACACAATAAAATGCACAGATCCCCAGTGAATACTTTAATGCATTTTGGCAAATGTATGCCCCTTTGTAATCACTACATAAAGTAAGATACAAAGCATTCTAAATCACCCCTGAAATTCCCCGGCGCCCTTTCAAGCCAATGTCCACATCCCATACACATACCCAGAGGCAACAATTGTTCAAGTTTCTTTAGCTATAGATTGGTTTACTTGCCCTTGAAGCTTACATAAATGGAATCATACAATAAGCATTCTTCTGTTTCTGGCTTCTTTTTCTCCAATATACTATTTTGAAAATCTAGCTTGTTGTGTGTATTAGTACTTCATTTTTTTATTGAGTAATAGTACAGTGTACAAATATAGCACAATTTATCCATCTTTTTGTTGTTGGAGTTTGGGTTTTTTACAGCCTAGGAGTATTTCAACGTGAGTTTTTTTGTGGACAGAAGTTATTATTTCTCTTGGATAAATACCTAAGAGTGGAATAGTTTCTGGAATGGGTCCAATCTTCTATTTTTTGTCTTTTAATTTTTAGAATTAACCTATAGACAAAGCAAGTGTAACTATGATGTAATTAAAATGTAACTATAATAATAGAAGAGAGTAGAGAGTGGAGAAAGAGACATGCTAGGTAAAAGGAACAGCAAGTGCAAAGGGCCTTGAGGAGGAAAATACTTGATATATTTGAGGTTCTGAGATTATGTTGCTGGAGTACATGTTTGAAGGAAAGAGTGGAACCTGAGGTGACTAGAGTCAGATTAAGAAAGGCTCAGCAGGCCACATTCAGCATGGTGCCTTTTATCTTAAGTGCATCCAATGAAAGGATTTCAGAAGAAGTGTAATATGGTTCATTATTTTCTATGAAGGGAATGAAAATATAAAAGGGGAAGCAGAAGAAGCTCCTGCAGTAAATCTTCAGAGAGATGGATATGCCATTAGGTTACAGATGGATAGCCCTAGGCAGATTTGAAACAAATTTTGGAAGAGTTTGAGCTTATGGCATCTATCAAAACAAGTAAATTTCTATGTTTTAAAAAAATCTATCACAGAAACAAAAAACTGAGTACCACATGTTCTGACTCATAAATGGACCTGAACATTTATCATAATACTAAATGAAAGGGATTATCAGTAGCAGGATGGTGCCAGAGGAGGGAGGGAGTGGGGAGTGCATAGCATCATTAAGGGTACCTGATCCCAAAGCAGGTGAAATGAGGACCAGTGGGAGACTCAAACATCACCTGTATTATGACCACTTATGTACCTAATCCTGAATTGTACCCCACATCTTTAAAATAAAAAAATTAAAAATAATAATAAAATAGTAAAAATAAAGACTCAATAGGCGAAAAAGAGCAAAACATTTCACGTAAATTTCTAAGTAATGTTTCTGAAATCTTAATTTTTCACTTTTTTGGGCACAAACCTGTTGATTTTCTCTAAGTCATTGAAAGGTATTGCCAGGAGAGCTAAAAGAAATGAGGCTAAAGAGAAAGGGTAAATGTAAAAAATAAAGAATGAGATAGAGGAAAATATTATTCATTTGATTTTGAGTATCAAGGAGTCAGACCTAAAACAGAGACATGAGCTATCGATGAATGATGTCTTATTACAGCAAACCTCGTTAAGCTTTATACGAAGGATGGGATCATTAGAGACCTATTCTACTTTTGGTTTCATACTTGCTTCTTTGATGAAATAGGGAAACGCTGAAGCCCTTTGCTACACAGTTTTGTGGACATTTTATGTCCCTAAAATGGATGGTATAACATAAGCGTATGCATGTGAAATAACTTTAAGGCACATTTATTTCACTAGATATCCAGTTTGAGATCTAGTCAGTGGCAATCCCAAGTAATAGTTTAGAAAGGCTTACATCACTCTCAATATCTCCATCAGTTACCCCATTAAAGCTCCCAAATAAATATATTATCTAAAGAATAAGCTGTGTGCTCTGTAAATGAAGTTCAAAGCTCATCTGCTATTTCCATTGTATTAGTTTGCTTGGGTTACATAACAAAGTACCACAAATCGTGTTGCTTAAAACAACGGAAATCTGTTCTCTCTCTGAGCTCTGGAAACCAGAAGTCTGAAATCAAAGTGTCAGCAAAGTTGGTTTTCTTCCGAAGTCTCTGAGGGAGAATCCATTCCAGGCCTCCCTTTAGCTGGTGGCTACCAGCAGTTCTTGGTATTGTTGGCTTGTGTATGTATTACTCCAATCTCAGCCTCCTTAACCACATGGACTTCCACCCTGTGTCTCAATCTTACTTTCTCTTTCTTATCAGGACAATTGCAATTGAATTAGAGTACATGCTAAATCCAGGATGAACTCATCTCAAGAAACTGAATTTTAATTATATCTGCAAAGATGTTCTTTCCAAATATGTCACATTCATAAGTACTGAGGGTCAGGACTTAGACATGTGTTTTTGGAAAAACTTTTCAAGCCACTACAACCACCATCCAATCAGATTGCTGCCTGCAAGTCTCTCCTATGGAAATCCTGGAGAAGCCTCTGAATCTCTCCTCTCAGTTCTCACCTACAGCTCACAACAAACAATAAAAGTAACTACAAACTACTGAGTAGTTTCCAAGTGACAGGCACTATGTATGTAGATACCTAAATAAAAAGCACGTATATTTTAAATGAACCATTGTTATTAAAGTAATATGTGTGTGTCATTTTTTAAAAGCACATAGTGCTATAGGATTTCTCATAGCACAAAGCATAGTGCCTTGCCTCACCCGTCTCAACTCCCATGCTGTTCCTCAGAGGAAACTTCCTTCAATAGATTTAACTGTTTCTTCTAACAATTACATCTATATTATAAATAAAATTCTTATACTGCTATTCTTGATTTTTCTATTTTAGATAGTATTTATTGACTTTTATTATAGATGATAAAAATTCAGCCTCTTCCTCTTAATTTCTTCCCCTAACCCTCCCAATATAGACAATATGACAGTTTTGTTAACTGCTGAGTCATGTAGAGTACTATGATCATGATGTTTCTTCCTGTGCAAGCTTTGTTTTTT
>NW_007144589.1:0-906 GCF_000164805.1 Carlito syrichta
TATCAAATACAGTTAAAAATATGGTACAAGAAATAATGGGTAGAATCCAGTTAATTGCAAAGATCAATTACTTGTGACAGTTTCATTAGAGTACTGGAGCAAATTCAGGCATTTGCACTTTGAATTGTTGTTTCCACTTCCATGTATCGTCACAACTAGGATTTATTTTCCCATCAGTACTTTGCGACTCTTATTTACAGGCAATGATCTCATATCAACAGCAGACAGACCCGGCTGCCTTTGGTTAGCACACACCTAATTATCTCTACACTTCCCTTCATTTTCTCCACACTAGACTTACCCACACCACAGAACCCTCCTTTGGGTTTCATGGTCACTTGAACTTTCCTAACTCTCCTTGTTAGCTTCTATTACAACACATATTCCACACATCCTAGCAAAAGACAGAAGTGAAAAAGTTTAAACCAACTAAAGAATAGAAACAAACTGTGATTAACATTCATCCTGTACTTTTTTTGTCCACCGAGGCTCTAAAATGAGAATTACCCTTGGGAAGCTTTTCAAAAAGAGCCTTAAAAAGACTTTGTTACGGGGTAGGAGTAAAAATGTGATCGCATTTAGTTAAAATCAAAGTCAAAGCTAAAATATAAAATTAAAATGATGTTATTAATCCAACATATAACTATGACAAAATCTAAGCAGAACAATTTCACTGAATGGCTCTTTAAATCTTCCTGCAGGCAAAGCACAAGATACAGGAACACCCAGTTTTTAAGACAAAAACAGCAAGGCTAGATATTTGAGACCAGCCTGGGCAACATAGTAATATCTTGTATCTATAAAAACAAAACAAAAATGCCAGGTGTCGTGGTGTGTACCCGTAGTCCCAGCTACTCAGGAGTCAGGAGGCTGAGGTGGAAGGGAGGCTGAGATGGAAGGATCGCG
>NW_007144590.1:0-1457 GCF_000164805.1 Carlito syrichta
ACAAGGCATAAACATTGAGAAAGGATGAACTCAGCATCTTCCATGGATAATGTACCTGAGTCTATAGAAAAGACAAAAGCATCCACAAATAAGTTCTAATCATTGAATTTGACAATGTTGCTCAAATAGGACCATTTACAAAAATCAACCAAGTTTTTACATATCAGTCATTAGCATATAATGACACTTAAAAAGAGAAACCACATACAATGGCATGAAAACTATGACAGTACCACCTAAATTTGAGTATACATAACCAAAAAAAAAATTACAAAAAATATAAAATTAGCCAGGTGTGATGGTGTAAGCCTGTGTTTCCAGGTACTGAGGAAGCTGAGACAAGAACATTGCTTGGGTTATTATGTTTGTGGCTTCAGTGAGTCATGTTGGTGGCACTACACTCCAGAATGTACAACAGAGTGAGACCCCAAGTCAAATGAATAAATAAATGTGTGAATTGAAATACCCGTTATTTTTTAATTGTCTGTTCTTTTCAAAGTAATCTGTAGGCTCCATTTTAAACTAATCAAAATTCAAAAATCTTTGTGAAACTTGACATAAACCTTCTAAAATATGTAACTACACGTTGTCCAAAACAAGACCATTTGACAAAAATATGACAAGGGGGAGGCTTTGCTGCAAAGGACAGTAAGATAAAGGCCATTATGCAGGCTAACCAGAGGATGTTATTTGACCAAGAGTTGGGAAAGCTTGGTATAATTAGAGTATTGATTATTATATTTAGTGTTCCTAGAATATTTTGGGTGTAAATAAGAGCGATGAGTAAGGGGAGGGATCCAATTAGTGTGTAAAATAAGAAATAAAGGCCGGCGTTTAGTCGTTCTGTTTGGTTTCCTCATCGTGTAATAATAATTAGTGTGGGGATTAAAGTCGCTTCGAATAGGATATAGAAGAAAATTAATTCTGTGGCTGTGAAAGTCATGATTAGAAAAGTTTGGAGTGTAATTAGCATGGAAATATATAGTTTTTTTCGTGTGAGTGGTTCTTTTGATAAATGGTTTTGGCTGGCTATAATTATCAAGGGTAGTAATCAGGTGGTCAAGATTAGTAGTGGTGTTGATAAAGAGTCAGTAGAGAAGGTGGTTGAGAAGTTTGTACTAATATTGTGAAAATAGTTTAATAGAGAGAGTGTGGTGAAACTAATTACCAGGCTGTGGGCTGTAGTATTAATTCAAATGGTATGTTTTTTAGAATATCATGTTAATGGGATTATTATAAGTGTTGGTAGAATAATTTTTAGCATTGTAAGAGGCTTAAGTTTTGTACATAATCCAGACCATATGTATTTGATACCATTACTAGTAGGGCTAGACCTACAGCGGCTTCACAGGCTGCGAAAACTAGGAGTATAATTGGATCTATATTAGCTAAGGTGAAGTGAAGATTTAGAATTGTTAATGAAGTTATGATAAATATTGAGAGTATTATGCCTTCTA
>NW_007144591.1:0-761 GCF_000164805.1 Carlito syrichta
ATATAGAAGAAAATTAATCTGTAGCTGTAAAGGTCATGATTAGAAAAGTTTGGAGTGTAATCAGCATGGAAATATATAGTTTTTTTCGTGTGAGTGGTTCTTTTGATAAATGGTTTTGGCTGGCTATAATCATCAAGGGTAGTAATCAGGTGGTCAAGATTAGTAGTGGTGTTGATAAAGAGTCAGTAAAGAAGGTGATTGAGAAGTTTGTACTAATATTGTGAAAATAGTTTAATAGAGAGAGTGTGGTGAAGCTAATTACTAGGCTGTGGGCTGTAGTGTTAATTCAAATGGCATGCTTTTTAGAATATCATGTTAATGGAATTATTATAAGTGTTGGTAGAATAATTTTTAGCATTGTAAAAGGCTTAAGTTTTGTACATAATCTAGACCATATGTATTTGATACCATTACTAGTAGGGCTAGACCTACAGCGGCTTCACAGGCTGCGAAAACTAGGAGTATAATTGGAACTATATTAGCTAAGGTGAAGTGAAGATTTAGAATTGTTAGTGAAGTTATGATAAATATTGAGAGTATTATGCCTTCTAGGCATAGTAGGGAAGATATGAGATGTGAGCGATATATCAATATGCCTAGGAGTGATGTTAAAAAAGCAAGGAGAAGGTTAATATAGATGTATGGCATTTTGGTAATTATGCATTGTGCCTAGTCTAATGAGTCGAAATCATCTATTTTAGTTAAACTAATTACCATATTCAGTTCATTCAAGTCCTTTTTGGACCCACTCATATGCGAGG
>NW_007144592.1:0-490 GCF_000164805.1 Carlito syrichta
TATTTTTAGTTTTAAAAGAATGTTGAGCCGGGCTCGGTGGCTTAGTCTATAATCCCGTGCTTTGGGAGGCCGAGGTGAGTGGATTGCGTGAGCCCACGGGTACGAGACTCACCTGGGCAACTTGGTGAGACCTTATCTCTAAAATAAATAAATAAATTAATAAATGTGCCGGGCATGGTAGTGTGCACCTGTAGTTCAGTTCCTCGGAGGGCTGAGGCGGAAGGATCACAGGAGCCCAACAGGTTAAGGCTGCGGTAGCCAGGAGCGGCCACTGCACTCTAGTCTGGGCGACAGAGACTCCAACTCACAAAAAAAGAATGTAGACATGATTTTTATAATGATTCTGCCAATTTTACACTCACCAACAGAATTTCTTTTTCTTCACATTCTTCTCATCAGTCCTGCCTCTTCTGGTTGATATTAGCCATCCGAACAGGTGTTGAGCTAGCGAATCATCATTGTGTTGATTTGAAATTTCCTCTATTGGTGA
>NW_007144593.1:0-727 GCF_000164805.1 Carlito syrichta
AATTCATGATTTTGTTCTTTTTTATGGCTGTGTAGTATTCCATCATGTATATGTACCACTATTTTTAAATCCAGTCCTCTTTTGACGGGCAGCATGGCTGTTTCTAGGTTCTTGCTATTGTGAACAATGCTGTGATAAACATGTGTGTGCAGGTATCTTTTTTATAGAGTGATTTGTGTTCTTCAGGATATATTCTCAGTAGGGGGATTGCGGGGTCATATGGGGGGTTGGTATTTAGAGCTTTTAAGAATCGCCACACTGCTTTCCACAGAGGTTGCACTAGTTTACACTCCCACCAACAGTGTAGAAGTATTCCCTTTTCACCACACCCTCTCCAGCAGCTGTTATTTTTTGAGTTGTTGATGATTGCCATTCTGACTGGGGTTAGGTGGTATCTCAGTGTGGTTTTGATTTGCATCTCCCTAATGATTAGTGAGGTTGAATATTTCTTCATGTGTCTGTTGGCTGCTCGGATGTCTTCCTTTGTGAAGTGTCTGTTCATATCTTTTGCCCATTTTATAATGGGGTTGTTTGTTTTTTTCTTTTCAGCACGTTTGAGTTCCTTGTAGATCCAGGATGTTAAGCCTTCGTCGGACCTGGAGTTGGCAAATACTTTTTCCCAGTCTGTAGGCTGTCTCCCTGCTCTCTTGATGGTTTCTTTGGCTTTGCAGAAGCTTGTCAGTTTAATAAGGTCCCACTTACCTATTTTCTCTCTTATGAGCTGTGG
>NW_007144594.1:0-780 GCF_000164805.1 Carlito syrichta
CCAACAGTGTAGAAGTGTTCCCTTTTCACCACACCCTCTCCAGCAGCTGTTATTTTTTGAGTTGTTGATAATTGCCATTCTGACTGGGGTTAGGTGGTATCTCAGTGTGGTTTTGATTTGCATCTCCATGATGATTAGTGAGGTTGAACATTTCTTCATGTGTTTGTTGGCTGCTCAGATGTCTTCCTTTGTGAAGTGTCTGTTCATATCTTTTGCCCATTTTGTAATGGGGTTGTTTGTTTTTTTCTTTTCAGCACGTTTGAGTTCCTTGTAGATCCAGGATGTTAAGCCTTTGTCGGACCTGGAGTTGGCAAATACTTTTTCCCAGTCTGTAGGCTGTCTCCCTGATCTCTTGATGGTTTCTTTGGCTTTGCAGAAGCTTGTCAGTTTAATAAGGTCCTACTTGTCTATTTTCTCTCTTATAAGCTGTGGGTTTTGGGTTTTGTTCAGGAATTGGATGCCAGTTCCGATTTCCATGAGGGTTTTTCCTTCATTTTCTAAGGTTCTTATGGTTTGAGGTTTTACATTTAGGTCTCTGATCCATTTGGAATTAGCTTTTGTGCATGGGGATAGATAGGGATCCTGTTTCAATCTTCTGCATGTGGTCAGCCTGTTTTCCCAGCACCATTTACTGAATAGGTTCTCCTCTCCCCAGTGGTAGGTGGTGGAGGCTTTGTCAAAGATGAGTTGGTGGAGAAATTGAGGTTTTGCTTCTGGAATCTCAATTCTATTCCATTGATCTATATGCCTGTTCCTATACCAATACCAAGCTGTTTGATG
>NW_007144595.1:0-810 GCF_000164805.1 Carlito syrichta
CCCTTTTCACCACACCCTCTCCAGCAGCTGTTATTTTTTGAGTTGTTGATAATTGCCATCTGACTGGGGTTAGGTGGTATCTCAGTGTGGTTTTGATTTGCATCTCCGTGATGATTAGTGAGGTTGAACATTTCTTCATGTGTTTGTTGGATGCTTGGATGTCTTCCTTTGTGAAGTGTCTGTTCATACCTTTTGCCCATTTTATAATGGTGTTGTTTGTTTTTTTCTTTTCAGCACGTTTGATTTCCTTGTAGATCCAGGATGTTAAGCCTTTGTTGGACCTGGAGTTGGCAAATACTTTTTCCCAGTCTGTAGGCTGTCTCCTTGCTCTCTTGATGGTTTCTTTGGCTTTGCAGAAGCTTGTCAGTTTAATAAGGTCCCACTTGTCTATTTTCTCTCTTATAAGCTGTGGGTTTTGGGTTTTATTCAGGAATTGGATGCCAGTTCCGATTTCCATGAGGGTTTTTCCTTCATTTTCTAAGGTTCTTATGGTTTGAGGTTTTACATTTAGGTCTCTGATCCATTTGGAATTAACTTTTGTGCATGGGGATAGATAGGGGTCCTGTTTCAATCTTCTGCATGTGGCCAGCCAGTTTTCCCAGCACCATTTACTGAATAGGTTCTCCTCTCCCCAGTGGTAGGTGGTGGAGGCTTTGTCAAAGATGAGTTGCTTGAGAAATTGAGGTTTTGTTTCTGGAATCTCAATTCTATTCCATTGATCTATATGCCTGTTCCTATACCAATACCAAGCTGTTTTGATGATTGTAGCTTTATAGTAAAGTTTGAAGTCTGGTAGTGTGATAACACCTG
>NW_007144596.1:0-4067 GCF_000164805.1 Carlito syrichta
GATAATAAAGTGTATTCTTCCACCCCTTTCTCCATAGCTCATTTAATCACATAAAATAGACCCCTATAAAATAGAATATAATTATTCATTCTCGTTTGTTTAAAAAGTGGCATCATCACACACATACACACACACAGAATGTTTACCACTAATGTAAATGACTAACAATTTGAAGTTACTAAATTATATTGCTGTTGGGGGCTGGCCGTGAAGGCCTGCCTGAGCATTAGGTATCCAGGTGGGCTGCAGACCCTGAGACCACCAGGTTGTGTTCAGGAGCTGAAGGCCCATTCCCTCCTCCCTTCTTTGTTGTTTGGCATGGCCCACTAACAGGGACTTTGATGATCTAAGCATGAAGTTCTGAGAATATGACAGGCATGGCTGACTCTCAGGATCCATTGTTCCCATTTCTCTCAGACTGTGGTTTTGGCTTTAAAATTAACACAGTTCAAGCTCAGGTTACATTTGAGAGCCTTATATATGATACAAGCTTCTTTATAAGATTTAAAAGTATATTTGTAGAATTAGTATATACATTTGGAGAGCTGTTTCCAGCTTTCGATGGTATAGATGATTGTCTGGAGTTACCAGAAATGGCCCAGCATGAACTTTGGACTGGGCCACATTCCTAAGGGCCCAGTGTCCACTTTGTCCTGAGCTGCATTCTTTTAAACTGGTTCTTTAGCTACAATTAATGTAGGTTTTTTCTACTTATAATAAAAACTGAATTTATTTTATTCATAGAAAGTATTGTAGAATAGGTCATGCTATGTGAGGGAATTATGTTAGTTCAAGCATGATCAAACATGATACTTTAAGGTTTTATAAGAATACAGCTAACATTAGAAATTTCATTGTTCCCATTTTCTATTAATTGCGGGTTTGGCCTTAGTACACTTACAGTTTGTATTTGGGTTTTATTTTAGAAGCTTTATTACTGACAATCAGTTTTATATATTAGGATTAGGAATTAGAAATTTTATAGAAATTAAGATAGATACATAAGATTTGAGAATAGCCATTTTGTTAAGAGATTATAAACAATTGTTCCTAGAAATGGCCCAACGTGATCTTTGGACTGGGCCACATTCTTTAGGAACTGGTTTGAGCTATAATTAAGAGTTTTTTTATAGTACAGGTAAAATTAGCACAGAATAGAAAGGTATTAGGATTTAAGTCAGTCATTAGGTGTTGGGAATGCATAAGTTTTAGAAGTTATTGATTATTAGAACATTATGATGTTAGAATTGTATTGTTTGTGAAGGAACATTAACCAAGCATGAGGAACAGTGAGATAATTTTGGGATTGTCCTTCCTCATGCTTGGGAAAATGCCTGGTGGGTGGGGGATGTCCCTCACCTGCCTGGCTTTGTGTTCATGTGAAAGTTTTGTGATTTAATTGGGGTTGTCCTTCCTCATGCTTATGGAAACACCTGGTGGGTGGGGGGATACACCTCATCCACCTGGCCTTGTATTCACGTGAAAGTCTTGTGATTTAACATGTGAAAATTTGGGATAAAAGACTCATGGTTGGTCCCAATAAACGGCTTCTGCTCATTTCACTGAACAGTTGTCCACGTTCTTTCTTTCTCTTTATATCTATCCCTCCATCTTTCTTTCAATATCTATCCCTACTCCAGAATCAGCTTCTGCACTATTCAGAGTCCAGTCTCTTTCTTTCTCCCCCTTTCTCTTTCTTTCTCTTTATTTCTCCAGAATAATTGCCTAAGCTGCCCCACCTTCTAGGGACCCTCTAAATCTCTCTGAAGGGGCTGGCCCCCCATAAATGCCCCCCCATATATTGCCATGAGTGGCGAGCCAGCATTTTGGATCTTGAGACAGTTGTCCCCGTTCATTGGAATGTTCCATCAGTTTTGTGCCCCCCCTGTGATGCCAGCATAACAATTTCAGATACAGCTACTGAGAAGTAATTTTTATAACAGCTCTAGGAACTGACATAATTTGGACATTACCAAGTGTCACCAATGGACAGAAAGAAAAAATTAGCTTTTAGGAATGAGATGGTCCCAAAGAGTGAGTACTCAGGAACTGTAAAGTGAGTTACTTCACAACAATTTGAAGTCTGTTATGATTTCAACAGAGCAAGAACTGCCCTTCAGTATTTTTGCATTCAACATTGTTTTTATATTGTTTTGACATGGGAATTTAAAATCTTGACAAATTGAACATGTATTGTTTTCACATTTCTGAAGTATTCTATATCTTACTGAAGACTATTTATGTATCTATGTTATTTAATTAGCCACTCCAAGTATTGTTACAACAAAAACCAAAGTAACATTCACTTCATAGCTCACATTCTTTTAAAAATAATAATGATAGTTTTTTTTTAATTTTAAATATGCAGTGTACAATTCATGGTTAGGTATACAAATGCTCATTATGCAGTTACTCTTGTTGATGAGGTGAGCCCCTATGATAGTTTTTAAATGTGATAAAATACACATAGCACAATTTACCATCATCAGCATTTTTAAGTGTATATTTCATTAGCACTGAGTATATTCACACTGTTAAATGACTAATCACCAAACTTTCTCATCATGTAAAACTGAAACTACATCCATTACAAGTCCCAATTTGCCCTTGCCCTCAGCCCCTGGAAACTGCTTTCTGGTTCTATGAATTTGACACCTTTACATACTTCCTATAAGTGGAATCATATGACATTTGCCTTTTTGGACTATAATTATAAATCTTAGCCCATCATGACAAGTGTACTCTTTTCCAATTTTGGGTTTCTTTTTATTATATTTTATGTTTATTTATTTTAGATTTAGGAGGTACATGTGCAGATTTGTTACATAACCCACATTCTTGATACAGACCATAGTAGTTAATGATATTTTTGCATTGTGTCTTGTCCATGTAGAGATATAATATATCCTACATAATTGTATTCCTCATGGAATTTCCACCAGTCCTCTGAAAGCAATAACCATCATAGCATTTCTTTTTTCTGATTGTCTTTTGCATCTTTTGTCAGTTAATGAGGGCAGTATTTTAAAAAATTATTCCAGGTAGAATATCTATTGGAATAGATAATTTTGAGTTGATACACCCTCAGTTGTCAAACTTTATTTCAAAATCTGTATCCAGTAGAAGAAAAATTGGCAAACTATGATCTCTCATCCAAATCTACCATCTACCATCCAGTCTACTATCTGTTTTTGCATGTGAGCTGAGAATAGTTTTCACATTTTATAATGACTGCATAAAAATCAAAAGAAGGACCTAAGTTAACATCAACAATGAAGTCATGTTGATGGTGTGAGCTTTCAATATGATGTTATATGAATGGCAATTTGTTTCTGTGGTCTTCCCTCTCAAGACATATTACCCCAACTTAATAATGAGAAAGCCATCAGAAAAATCTCAATTGAGTTACAGTATACAAAATACCTGATCAGTGCTCCTAAAAACCGTTAAGATAATCAAAAAGAAGAAAAGTTGAAGAAACTGTCACAACCAAGAAAAGCCTAAGGAGACATGATAACTAAATGTAATGTGACATTCTGATGGGATCCTGGAAAAAAATTGACATTAGGTAAAAATTATGAAAATATGAATAATAATAATATATTAATATTAGTTTGTTAATTATAACAAATATACCATACCAATATAAGATGTTAAGAACAGGGAAAACTGAGTGTGGGAGTGTTTGGCAACTCTCTGTATTATCTTCTTTAATGCACAATTTTTCTGTAAATCTAAGACTGTTCTTAAATTAAAAACCTTCAGAAAATCAAAAGAATGATACTATTTTATAGATGCAAAAATTACATGAAATTGAAATGTCAGTGTCCAAAAATTTTTTGTTTGAACACAACCGCATTTATTTGCTTACTTATTATTCATGACTATTTTTATGTTACACGACAGAGTTAAGCAGTTGTGATAGAGTATTGCTTCACACAGAGGTTTGGCACATTATCAATTGCGGTGACCATTTTCCACTTGCCTCTTGCATAAACAGGGTCATAGGAATTTGTATAAATTGTAGCAAGTGTGCAAATGAAATAATCTCCAGATTTAGTCTGAGT
>NW_007144597.1:0-919 GCF_000164805.1 Carlito syrichta
CAAAGTGTGTTCTTGCTAGTTACTGATGAGTGGGAACATGAGTTCTGCTCCCAGTGTGATATCCACTGATACCACAATGTTAGTAGCCTTGTTACTGCTAGGCTGACTGCCCACTGGGTCTTCTCTGACACTACCCCAGGGGAAAATTGGAGGGACAACTCATTATTGCCAGGTAAGGGTAGAAGTCCATGTTCCCACATGCAGACAGTGGGGGAACAGGGTGTCTGTGGTATTGTTATAGGCCAGTGAGGGTGGGTGCTCTGGTTCTTCACTTTGTTCTCAAACTACTCTGGGATGTTGTACCTCCTTACAGCCTTGCTAGGATGGAGGTTGTCAACATAAAAAATATAAAGAGACAAATATTTAAGTAAAAAAGGTTTTATTAGGGAATAATATTCAAAAATAGTTTGCAATTCAGGACATACATTTAGACCAGGGTGACTTCTGGTATGTCCACAGAACAAAGGAAAAATTTGGGGTTTACTGAGGAAAGAAGAGGTTATACAAGTTGTTTTGAAAGAAAGCACTGCCATCATCTTACAAGAACTGGTGAGTTCTGATTGGTGAGTGACAGTAGTTTTTAGGTAGGATTTGTAATCTTGAAGTTGCAGTTAGGCCCTTGTAGTTAATTAATAAAAATAATGACTGCTATGCTTGGTGGCTCATCCTGTAATCCCAGCACTTTCGGAGTGTGAGGCGAGTGGATTGACGAAGACCATGGGTTTGAGACCCACCTGGGCAACTTCGTGAGACCTAGACTCTACAATAAAGCAAAAAATTAGCCAGTTGTGGTAGCGCACACCTGTAGTTTTGGCTATTTGGAAGGTTGAGGTGGAAGGATGGCTGGAGCGCAGCAGGTCGAGTCTGTGGTGGCCAGGCGTGTGCCACTATACTCTAGTCTGGGCGACAGAGTGAGATT
>NW_007144598.1:0-736 GCF_000164805.1 Carlito syrichta
TGGGCAGTGAGACCTCATCCCTACAATAAATCAAAAAATAAGCCGGGTGTAGTAGTGCATGCCTGTAATTCGGCTACTTGGAAGGCTGAGGTGGAAGGATGGCTGGAGCCCAGCAGGTCGAGGCTGCAGTGACTGGGAGTGGCCACTGCACTCCAGACTGGGTGCCAGAGTGAGACTCCAACTCAAAAAAAAAAAAAAGAGTTCATCCTTGTACAAACATTATACTGTACTTACTGAAACCTAGATGGTGTAGCCTACTCACACCTAGGCTACATGGTACAGCCTATCACTCTTAGCCTGCACACCTGTACAGCATGTGAATATACTGAAGACTGTAGGCAGTTGTAACCCAATTGGAAGTATTTGTGTATCCAAATATATCTAAACAGAGAAGGTTCAGCAAAGATATGACATAAAAGATTTAAAGATGACACTTACTATAAATGGAGATTGCAGGAGTGAAATTACTGTGGGTGAGCTAGTGAGTGATGGAGAGTGAATGCAAAGGTCCAGGACATCACTGTCCACTACTGGAGATGTTCTAAATCCTGCACACTTAGTCTGCACTCAAGTGATAAAAACTATTTTAAGAATTAATTAGCTGGGCTCAGTGGCTCAGCCTGTAATCCTGCGTCTTTGGGAGGCTGAGGTGAGTGGATTGCCTGAGCCCACGGGTTTGAGACCCGCCTGGACAGCGAGACCTCATCTCTACAACAAATCAAAAAAAAAAAATCAG
>NW_007144599.1:0-765 GCF_000164805.1 Carlito syrichta
CCGGGTGTAGTAGTGCATGCCTGTAATTTCGGCTACTTGGAAGGCTGAGGCGGAAGGATGGCTGGAGCCCAGCAGGTCGAGGCTGCAGTGGCTGGGAGTGGCCACTGCACTCCAGACTGGGTGCCAGAGTGAGACTCCAACTCAAAAAAAAAATAAAAAGAATTCATCCTTGTACAAACATTATAGTGTACTTACTGAAACCTAGATGGTGTATTCTACTGCACACCTAGGCTACTTGGTACAGCCTATCACTCTTAGCCTGCACACCTGTACAGCATGTGAATATACTGAAGACTGTAGGCAGTTGTAACCCAATTGGAAGTATTTGTGTATCCAAATATATCTAAACAGAAAAGGTTCAGCAAAGATATGACATAAAAGATTTAAAGATGACACATTATAAATGGAGATTGCAGGAGTGAAGTTACTGTGGGTGAGCTAGTGAGTGATGGAGAGTGAATGCAAAGGTCCAGGACATCACTGTCCACTACTGGAGATGTTCTAAATCCTGCACACTTAGTCTGCACTCAAGTGATAAAAACTATTTTAAGAATTAATTAGCTGGGCTGGTGGCTCAGCCTGTAATCCTGCGTCTTTGGGAGGCTGAGGTGAGTGGATTGCCTGAGCCCACGGGTTTGAGACCCACCTGGACAGCGAGACCTCATCTCTACAACAAATAAAAAAAAATCAGCCGGGCATGGTAGTGCATGCCTGTAATTCCCGCTACTCAGAAGGCTGAGGCGGAAGGATATCCGGAGCCCAGCA
>NW_007144600.1:0-674 GCF_000164805.1 Carlito syrichta
TAATGTCTGATTCTGGGTTTTTGGTTTCAGACCAGTCATTCTGGGAGCTCTTTATTGTTTACATTCTGAAGTCTACATTCTCATTGTCTGACCTCCCAGGGGTCTCTGTAAGACCCACATTCTTCTTTCGGTTTTTCTTCATGTGTGCAGTTTTTCCTCCCCTTCCCCCTTTTTAACCTCTTCTTTAATTCTGTTGTTCAGGGATAGGGAGGTAGCTTTTTCTTCTGTTTTCTCAATCTCCTATTCTTCCTTATGCGGGTCCTCTGACTTTTTTAAATTCTGAAGTTGGATTGTGGGTGGGAAGGCTGTACTTTTTGCGGTTTTGAGATTTAATTGAGGGGAGGTTGTGATTCAGAAACTATCCGCAGATCCCAGTATCTGCTGACAGGTGTGTGGGACCCCTGGAACCCAATTCCCACTTCCTTACAATCTGTCCATGCATTGGGGGTATGAATTTGCTCCCTGAAAACAAAATGAGGTAAGAAAAAGGAAAATAATGGAAAAAAGGAAGGAGGGGGACAAGAGGATGGTGGAAGAGAGAAGAATAAGAGGGAAATCAGACAGGTTTGCCAACTAACAAATGAAAAGAGACAGAAAGAAAAAATTTTCAAAAACTAAGGCATACGGACAATCACACAAACACACAAACTGACAAAAAAAAAAAGAAAAAAACG
>NW_007144601.1:0-4545 GCF_000164805.1 Carlito syrichta
CCAGGCTGTTTTGATTATTTTAACTTTATAATAAAGTTTAAAGTCTAGGAGAGTGATACCTCCTGCTTTCTTCTTTTTCTTTTGCTAAGGATTGTTTTGGCTATTCATGGTTGGTTATATTTCCATATGAATTCCTGTATTGTTATTTCTAGGTCTGAGAAGAATGTTGCTGATAATTTGATGGGTATTGTGTTAAATCTGCAGATTCCCTGAGGTAGAATGGACATCTTAACAAGGTTGGTTCTTCCAGTTCATGAGCATGGAATATTTTTCCACTTGTTTGTGTCATCTTTGATTTCTTTGAGCAGTGGTTTGTAGTTTTCATTGTAAAGGTCTTTCATGTCTTTTGTTAGGAAGATGCCACGGTATTTCATTTTTTTGTGTGGCTATTATAAATTGAATCATGCATTTTGGCTGGTTTCTGTTTGTTAATTATTGGTGTATGGAAATGCGAATGTCTTTTCCACATTTATTTTACACCCTGAGACTTTGCTAAAGTCCTTTATCAGTGCAAGTAGGTTTTTGACAGATTCTCTTGGGATTTCAAGGTATAGAATTATGTTGTCTGCAAAGAGTGATAACTTGATTTCCTCTTTTCCTATTTGGATACCCCTAATCTCATTCTCTTCTCGGATTGCTCTAGCTAGGACTTCCAAAACTATGTTGAACAGGAGGGGTGAGAGTGGGCATTCTTGTCTTGTTCCAGTTTTCAGGGGAAATGCTTCCAATTTCTGTCTGTTTTGCAGTATGCTGGCTGTGGGTTTCTCATAGATGGATTTTACTATTTTGTGGCATGTTCCATCTATGCCTAGATGTTCGAGGGTTTTTACCAAGAAGGCGTGTTGGATTTTATCAGAAGTTTTTCTGCATTAATGAGATAATCATGTGGTTTTTGTTTTTACGTCTGTTGATGTATTTAGTTACTGTCATGGTTTTATGATTTTTGAACCAGCCTTGTATCCCAGGGATTAAGCCTGCTTAGTCGTGGTGGATGATTTTTGAGATGTATTGTTAAATCTGATTTACTACAATCTTGTTGAGAATTTTAGCATCTATGTTCATCAAGGATATTAGCCTGTAGTTCTCTTTTTTTGTTGGGTCTTTACCTGACTTGAGTATCAATGTGATGTTAGCTTCATAAAATGATTTGGGCAGAGTTCCATCTTTCTCAATCTCCTGGAATACTTTCAGTAGGATTGGTATCAGTTCCTCCTTACATGGTTTCTAGAATTCTGCTAGAAAAACATCTGGTCCATTTTTTTTGTAGGTAACTTTCTTATGACATAGTCAATTTCCTGAATTGTTATTGGTCTATTTAGGGTTTTGATTTCATCTTGTTTCAACCTGGGGAGGTTTTGTGATGTCAGAAAGTTCTCCATTTCCTTTAGGTTTTCAAGTTTATTTCTATACAAGTGTACATAGTAGTCTCTGATAATCTTTTGTGTTTCTGCAGGGTCAGTTGTGACTATCTTTTGTGTTTCTGATTATGTTTATTTGGACTTTTTCTCTCTTTTTCATGGTCAGTCTAGCTAGGGGAGCATCAATGTTGTTTATCTTTTCAAAGAACCAGCTTTTTGTTTCATTAATTTTTTTGTATTATCTTTTTGTCTTCTATGGCCTGGATTTGGGCTTTTACTTTTGCTTATCTGGATTCTTCTGCTGAAGTTAGGGTTTTGGTGGTCTTGCTTTTCTAGCTTCCTTAGGTGACTTGTTAGGCTGTTAACTTGTGGTCTTTCTGTTTTCTTTTTCTGTATTTGTAGAGACATGAATTCCCCTCTTACTACTGCTTTCAAGGCATCCCAGAGATTTTGGTAAGATATTTCTTCATTTTCATTTGTTTCCAGGTATCTTTCAGTCTCTGCTTTGATTTCCATGTAGACCCAGGAGTTACTTAGCATCATGCTATTTAGTGTCCATATCTTTGTGGGTTTTGGGGGGACTTTGTTGGTATTGATATTTATTTTTATTCCACTGTGGTCTGAGAAGGTGCATGGCAAAATTTCAATCTTATGAAATTTGTTTACGCTTGATTTATGCCCAAAGATTTGGTCAATCTTAGAGAATGTTCCATGTGGTGATGAGTAGAATGTATATTCTGTGAATGTTGGGTTGAGTGTTCTGTAGGTATCAATTAAGTTCATTTGGTCAGGAATCACATTAAGGTTCCGGATCTCCTTGCTAATGTTTTTTCTTGATGATCTGTCTAGGGTTGTAAGTGGGATATTTAAGTCCCCAGGTACGATAGTGTAAGAGTCAATATTTTTTAAGTTTTCCTAGAAGCTGCTTTATGAAAGTTGGTGCTTCTATGTCAGGTACATATATGTTTAGGATATATATTTCTTGTTGATGGATTGAATTTTTTATCATTACATATTGACTGTCGGAATCTTTTTAAATTTTTGATAGCTTAAAGGGTATTTTGTCTGATATTAAGATCACAACTCCTGCTTTTTTATATGTACTGTTTGCCTGAAATTTTGCTTCCCACCCTCTTACTTTGAGTGTGTTAGTGTCCTTTCTGGTGAGATGAGTCTCTTGGAGACAATATATTGTTGCCTCATAGTATTTTATCCATTTTGCCATTCTATGTCTTTTAGTTGTGCATTTATTTCATTCACATTCAGGCTAATTATTGAAATGTGAGAGTTTATCCCTGTCATGAGATTCTTATGGAGTTTGTTGTCGTTGTTTGTTTGTTGTCTTTCTTTTGATTTTTGGGTTGATTCGTGTGTCTTTTTTTATCTTTTCCCTGCATTCTTGTGAAGGGTGTTGCCGTTCTTTTCTTACTTTCTTCTGTGTTTAATACTTTCTTAAGTGTTTCTTGTAGAGCTGGGTTGGAGGCAGTGTAAGCTCCTAGAGATTGAACATCTGGGAAAGATTTTAATTCTCCATCACTGATGACGTTTAGCTTAGCTGGATAGGCAATTCTTGGTTGAAATTGTTTATCTTTGAGAACTTTGACTATTGGGCTCCAAGCTCTCCCAGCCTGAAGTGTTTCTGTAGATAAATCTGCTGCTATTCCAATTGGTCTTCCCGAGTAGGTAGTGTGACCTTTTTCTCTTGCTGCCTTTAGGACTTTTTCTTTTATACCGACTTTGTGTAGGTGAATTACTATGTGTCTAGAAGTTGGTCTTTCATTTGTTGTCTTGCAAGGTTCTCTGAATCTCTTGTGTTTGAATGGTCATGTCACTGATGAGGCAAGGGAAATTTTCTTGGATAATTTCATGGAATATTAGTTCCAGGGTGGTCTCTCTCTTTCTGCCTCAGGAAGTTCAATTAGTCTTAGGTTTGGCCCCTTGAAATAACCACTCATCTCTTTAAGGTTTTGTTCTGTCTTTTTAAGCTTCTTTTCTATGTTTTTGACAGTTTGGGTTTGTTCCACATTTTATTCCTCAAGTTCTGAGATTCTTTTTTCTGCTTGTCTAATTCTGCTTTCCATACTTATCAGTCTGTTATTTATTTCATTCAATGTATTCTTTACTGCTGTTATCTTAGTTATCATCTCTTTCATTCTTTCCTCTTGTCTCTCCTCAATTCTATTTATTCTCTCTATTAATGTCTTGATTCTGGGTTTTTGGTTTCAGACCAGTCATTCTGGGAGCTCTTTATTGTTTACATTCTGAAGTCTACATTCTCATTGTCTGACCTCCCAGGGGTCTCTGTAAGACCCACATTCTTCTTTCAGTTTTTCTTCATGTGTGTAGTTTTTCCTCCCCTTCCCCCTTTTTAACCTCTTCTTTAATTCTGTTGTTCAGGGATGGGGAGGTAGCTTTTTCTTCTGTTTTCTCAATCTCCTATTCTTCCTTATGTGGGTCCTCTGACTTTGTTCAATTCTGAAGTTGGATTGTGGCTGGGAAGGCTGTACTTTTTGCGGTTTTGAGATTTAATTGAGGGGAGGTTGTGATTCAGAAACTATCCGCAGATCCCAGTATCTGCTGACAGGTGTGTGGGACCCCTGGAACCCAATTCCCACTTCCTTACAATCTGTCCATGCATTGGGGGTATGAATTTGCTCCCTGAAAACAAAATGAGGTAAGAAAAAGGAAAATAATGGAAAAAAGGAAGGAGGGGGACAAGAGGATGGTGGAAGAGAGAAGAATAAGAGGGAAAACAGACAGGTTTGCCAACTAACAAATGAAAAGAGACAGAAAGATAGAAAAAATTTTCAAAAACTAAGGCATACGGACAATCACACAAACACACAAACTGACAAAAAAGAGAAAAAACCCTATTGATGTACACTCCCTGAAAAATAACCATTCACAAACAGAAAGTCTTTAAAAATACCAGCAATAAAATAACAGAAACAAAGTGAGTACAAAAACATAATCAAAACAGAAAAGAAAGAAAAAAATTAAAACAAAAAACAAGCAAACAAAAAATGAGCAAAACAATCAGACAAACAAATAACTGAAACTTGCTCTGAGGTCATTCATGTAAGTCCAACTTCCTTTTAGCTCTGATCTCCAGCCCCTTCCCTCTCCTCTCAGCTCAGACTGATAGGGTTGATCTCAGCATGGTCAGATGCCCACTGACTACTGTGGG
>NW_007144602.1:0-781 GCF_000164805.1 Carlito syrichta
CAACAAAATGAGGTAAGAAAAAGGAAAATAATGGAAAAAGGGAAGGAGGGGGACAAGAGGATGGTGGAAGAGAGAAGAATAAGAGGGAAATCAGACAGGTTTGCCAACTAACAAATGAAAAGAGACAGAAAGATAGAAAAAATTTTCAAAAACTAAGGCATACGGACAGTCACACAAACACACAAACTGACAAAAAAAAGAGAAAAAACCCTATTGATGTACACTCCCTGAAAAATAACCATTCACAAACAGAAAGTCTTAAAAAAAAACAGCAATAAAATAACAGAAACAAAGTGAGTACAAAAACATAATCAAAACAGAAAGGAAAGAAAAAAATTAAAACAAAAAACAAGCAAACAAAAAATGAGCAAAACAATCAGACAAACAAATAACTGAAACTTGCTCTGAGGTCATTCATGTAAGTCCAACTTCCTTTTAGCTCTGATCTCCAGCCCCTTCCCTCTCCTCTCAGCTCAGACTGATAGGGTTGATCTCAGCATGGGTCAGATGCCCACTGACTACTGTGGGAGGAGATAGATTAGATCTTGTTTCTCCTGGCTTGCTGCCTCTCAAGTCTCTCACTCAGATATGAGGTGTCTGTGTCTGATCCAGCATGGGGGGAGGGGCTTCTGGCTCTCCAAATTTGATGAGATTACCTCTGGGTCCCAAGTTGGAGGCTGGTTGGAACTGGGTGGGGCAATATAGTCTCTGCCTGGTCCCAGAGCAGAGAAAAATTGCTCTGTTTGGCATTTACTCATCAGTGGTGGGTCTTCTGTCCAGT
>NW_007144603.1:0-798 GCF_000164805.1 Carlito syrichta
TCAGTCACTTTGCTGTCACAGGTGATAGTGTGACCGGGTTCCAGGTGATGGGAATCAGCTGTATTCAGCAGTCTTTCTCAGGAGAGTCCTGAGAACAGCAGACAATCCTGAGTGCCACTCTGGTGGCTCCAATCTCAGGATGGTGGGGAGTTAGAGTCACCTCTGGAGAAAGCCCCGGTTGCATGAATCCAACTCTCTTCTCAGACTTTCACTCACCCACCAGTATACACTTGACTTTCACTCACCCCCTGGCACACACCTACTCAGGCAGAGAGTCTTTATGAACACTCGCTTTGCAAAGGCTCTCACAGTCTGACCTGTCCCATTGTCATCTTGCCAGAAATCTGTATCAAGGTCTTAAATGATCTGACATACTGTTTCCTTGTTCATCATCTCCTGAACCAGAATGCAGGTTGGGTGAGAGCAAGGTCTCTCTTGTGGGCCACCCTTGGATCTGCAGTGTCTAGAACAGCCAGGCCCACAGTAGGGGTTCAATCCTCCCCTTTCTGCCTCCTCTGTATCCTTGCTTATGCTTTTGCATGAGCTCAGCATCCCTTCTTCCTTCCATTTGAACTTTGTAAGTTCTAACTCAGGACGTACTCCATGGAGTTCTTTTCTCTCAGTCTCAGAAATGGGCTTCCAGTCAGTTAAACTCAGCTTCCTCCTTGAACACACTCATATTATTTATGGGTTACCTCAACACTAGCTGGCATATGTGCTGAGGGCTGGGAAAATATTAGAAATTAAGAAATACTTTTAATAAATAAACTTTAGGAAGTTAGTACTTATGTCATTTTA
>NW_007144604.1:0-5964 GCF_000164805.1 Carlito syrichta
GTCTATTTAGGGTTTTGATTTCATCTTGTTTCACCTGGGGAGGTTTTGTGATGTCAGAAAGTTCTCCATTTCCTTTAGGTTTTCAAGTTTATTTCTATACAAGTGTACATAGTAGTCTCTGATAATCTTTTGTGTTTCTGCAGGGTCAGTTGTGACCATCTTTTGTGTTTCTGATTATGTTTATTTGGACTTTTTCTCTCTTTTTCATGGTCAGTCTAGCTAGGGGAGCATCAATGTTGTTTATCTTTTCAAAGAACCAGCTTTTTGTTTCATTAATTTTTTTGTATTATCTTTTTGTCTTCTATGGCCTGGATTTGGGCTTTTACTTTTGCTTATCTGGATTCTTCTGCTGAAGTTAGGGTTTTGGTGGTCTTGCTTTTCTAGCTTCCTTAGGTGACTTGTTAGGCTGTTAACTTGTGGTCTTTCTGTTTTCTTTTTCTGTATTTGTAGAGATATGAATTCCCCTCTTACTACTGCTTTCAAGGCATCCCAGAGATTTTGGTAAGATGTTTCTTCATTTTCATTTGTTTCCAGGTATCTTTCAGTCTCTGCTTTGATTTCCATGTAGACCCAGGAGTTACTTAGCATCATGCTATTTAGTGTCCATATCTTTGTGGGTTTTGGGGGGACTTTGTTGGTATTGATATTTATTTTTATTCCACTGTGGTCTGAGAAGGTGCATGGCAAAATTTCAATCTTATGAAATTTGTTTACGCTTGATTTATGCCCAAAGATTTGGTCAATCTTAGAGAATGTTCCATGTGGTGATGAGTAGAATGTATATTCTGTGGTTGTTGGGTTGAGTGTTCTGTAGGTATCAATTAAGTTCATTTGGTCAGGAATCACATTAAGGTTCCGGATCTCCTTGCTAATGTTTTTTCTTGATGATCTGTCTAGGGTTGTAAGTGGGATATTTAAGTCCCCAGGTACGATAGTGTAAGAGTCAATATTTTTTAAGTTTTCCTAGAAGCTGCTTTATGAAAGTTGGTGCTTCTATGTCAGGTACATATATGTTTAGGATATATATTTCTTGTTGATGGATTGAATTTTTTATCATTAC
Organism: Carlito syrichta; assembly: GCF_000164805.1. Classification (NCBI taxonomy): domain Eukaryota; kingdom Metazoa; phylum Chordata; class Mammalia; order Primates; family Tarsiidae; genus Carlito; species Carlito syrichta. The sequence goes on from NW_007144604.1 coordinate 1,061, forward strand.
ATATTGACTTTCTGAATCTTTTTAAATTTTTGATAGCTTAAAGGGTATTTTGTCTGATATTAAGATCACAACTCCTGCTTTTTTATATGTACTGTTTGCCTGAAATTTTGCTTCCCACCCTCTTACTTTGAGTGTGTTAGTGTCCTTTCTGGTGAGATGAGTCTCTTGGAGACAATATATTGTTGCCTCATAGTATTTTATCCATTTTGCCATTCTATGTCTTTTAGTTGTGCATTTATTTCATTCACATTCAGGCTAATTATTGAAATGTGAGAGTTTATCCCTGTCATGAGATTCTTATGGAGTTTGTTGTTGTTGTTTGTTTGTTGTCTTTCTTTTGATTTTTGGGTTGATTCGTGTGTGTTTTTTATCTTTTCCCTGCATTCTTGTGAAGGGTGTTGCCGTTCTTTTCTTACTTTCTTCTGTGTTTAATACTTTCTTAAGTGTTTCTTGTAGAGCTGGGTTGGAGGCAGTGTAAGCTCCTAGAGATTGAACATCTGGGAAAGATTTTAATTCTCCATCACTGATGACGTTTAGCTTAGCTGGATAGGCAATTCTTGGTTGAAATTGTTTATCTTTGAGAACTTTGACTATTGGGCTCCAAGCTCTCCCAGCCTGAAGTGTTTCTGTAGATAAATCTGCTGCTATTCCAATTGGTCTTCCCGAGTAGGTAGTGTGACCTTTTTCTCTTGCTGCCTTTAGGACTTTTTCTTTTATACCACTTTGTGTAGGTGAATTACTATGTGTCTAGAAGTTGGTCTTTCATTTGTTGTCTTGCAAGGTTCTCTGAATCTCTTGTGTTTGAATGGTCATGTCACTGATGAGGCAAGGGAAGTTTTCTTGGATAATTTCATGGAATATTAGTTCCAGGGTGGTCTCTCTCTTTCTGCCTCAGGAAGTTCAATTAGTCTTAGGTTTGGCCCCTTGAAATAGCCACTCATCTCTTTAAGGTTTTGTTCTGTCTTTTTAAGCTTCTTTTCTATGTTTTTGACAGTTTGGGTTTGTTCCACATTTTATTCCTCAAGTTCTGAGATTCTTTTTTCTGCTTGTCTAATTCTGCTTTCCATACTTATCAGTCTGTTATTTATTTCATTCAATGTATTCTTTACTGCTGTTATCTTAGTTATCATCTCTTTCATTCTTTCCTCTTGTCTCTCCTCAATTCTATTTATTCTCTCTATTAATGTCTTTGATTCTGGGTTTTTGGTTTTCAGACCAGTCATTCTGGGAGCTCTTTATTGTTTACATTCTGAAGTCTGCATTCTCATTGTCTGACCTCCCAGGGGTCTCTGTAAGACCCACATTCTTCTTTCAGTTTTTCTTCATGTGTGTAGTTTTTCCTCCCCTTCCCCCTTTTTAACCTCTTCTTTAATTCTGCTGTTCAGCGATGGGGAGGTAGCTTTTTCTTCTGTTTTCTCAATCTCCTATTCTTCCTTATGTGGGTCCTCTGACTTTGTTCAATTCTGAAGTTGGATTGTGGGTGGGAAGGCTGTACTTTTTGCGGTTTTGAGATTTAATTGAGGGGAGGTTGTGATTCAGAAACAATCCGCAGATCCCAGTATCTGCTGACAGGTGTGTGGTACCCCTGGAACCCAATTCCCACTTCCTTACAATCTGTCCATGCATTGGGGGTATGAATTTGCTCCCTGAAAACAAAATGAGGTAAGAAAAAGGAAAATAATGGAAAAAAGGAAGGAGGGGGACAAGAGGATGGTGGAAGAGAGAAGAATAAGAGGGAAAACAGACAGGTTTGCCAACTAACAAATGAAAAGAGACAGAAAGATAGAAAAAATTTTTAAAAACTAAGGCATACAGACAATCACACAAACACACAAACTGACAAAAAAAGAAAAAACCCTATTGATGTACACTCCCTGAAAAATAACCATTCACAAACAGAAAGTCTTAAAAAAAAACCAGCAATAAAATAACAGAAACAAAGTGAGTACAAAAACATAATCAAAACAGAAAGGAGAGAAAAAAATTAAAACAAAAAACAAGCAAACAAAAAATGAGCAAAACAATCAGACAAACAAATAACTGAAACTTGCTCTGAGGTCATTCCTGTAAGTCCAACTTCCTTTTAGCTCTGATCTCCAGCCCCTTCCCTCTCCTCTCAGCTCAGACTGATAGGGTTGATCTCAGCATGGGTCAGATGCCCACTGACTACTGTGGGAGGAGATAGATTAGATCTTGTTTCTCCTGGCTTGCTGCCTCTCAAGTCTCTCACTCAGATCTGAGGTGTCTGTGTCTGATCCAGCATGGGGGAGGGGCTTCTGGCTCTCCAAATTTGATGAGATTGCCTCTGGGTCCCAAGTTGGAGGCTGGTTGGAGCTGGGTGGGGCAATATAGGTCTCTGCCTGGTCCCAGAGCAGAGAAATTTCTCTGTTTGGCATTTACTCATCAGTGGTGGGTCTTCTGTCCAGTTCTCCCCGATCTTCTCTCTCCACAGATCAGATCCAGGGCTTCAGTCACTTTGCTGTCACAGGTGATAGTGTGACCGGGTGCCAGGTGATGGGAATCAGCTGTATTCAGCAGTCTTTCTCAGGAGAGTCCTGAGAACAGCAGACAATCCTGAGAGCCACTCTGGTGGCTCCAATCTCAGGGTGGTGGGGAGTTGGAGTCACCTCTGGAGAAAGCCCCGGGTGCATGAATCCAACTCTCCTCTCAGACGGACTTTCACTCACCCACCAACATACACTTGACTTTCACTCACCCCCTGGCACACACCCACTCAGGCAGAGAGTCTTTATGAACACTCGCTTTGCAAAGGCTCTCACAGTCTGACCTGTCCCATTGTCATCTTGCCAGAAATCTGTATCAAGGTCTTAAATGATCTGACATACTGTTTCCTTGTTCATCATCTCCTGCACCAGAATGCAGGTTGGGTGAGAGCAAGGTCTCTCTTGTGGGCCACCCTTGGATCTGCAGTGTCTAGAACAGCCAGGCCCACAGTAGGGGTTCAATCCTCCCCTTTCTGCCTCCTCTGTATCCTTGCTTATGCTTTTGCATGAGCTCAGCATCCCTTCTTCCTTCCATTTGAACTTTGTAAGTTCTAACTCAGGACGTACTCCATGGAGTTCTTTTCTCTCAGTCTCAGAAATGGGCTTCCAGTCAGTTAAACTCAGCTTCCTCCTTGAACACACTCATATTATTTATGGGTTACCTCAACACTAGCTGGCATATGTGCTGAGGGCTGGGAAAATATTAGAAATTAAGAAATACTTTTAATAAATAAACTTTAGGAAGTTAGTACTTATGTCATTTTAGTGTAGTATCAAAGATAAATGTGCACAATTCTCTTGATATATCACTAAAAATATTTTCACTACCAAAAAAAGTAACACGTTGACTGATTTTAATTTTTTGGTATTCTAACATGAATTAACTGATTCTCTTTTATTCTAGAAATCCTTCCTATTTAATAAATGACCACTCAGTCCTGATCTTAATGCTCTTAAGCAAGAGGAATATTCCCAAAGTCTCCTGAAACAAATGGATAACAGACGGGGAAAGGAGATAAAGCAAAGACAAGATAGAGAGTTGATGGACCTCCTGGAACAAGTGCAACTCACAGAGGAATGAGTCCAACTAGACACACTCTGAAAAAAGGATTTGGAATTTTCATGTGACATTAATGGTCATGTGGGATTGGATCAGCACTGGCAGTTTCATTTACACCACTACAACCAACTGAGCAAACTAATTCAGTTAGCAGTCAGTACCACAGAATAGCTTTCCATTAGAAAAAATGAATTATAGAAAAATATTTATAGGGTATTATTTTGTATTGTTTTGCTATACTAGTAGATGGAGGAAGTGACTTATCTTGAGCAGGCATCCTTCCCAGATAGTAGATGTCCAGATGTTCTCACAGCAAAGCTGAAGTTTAACAATAAGTATGTAGGAAGGTGTTCCATGGAACCTGAGGACAGGAATATATGGAGAACCAATATAGAACTGGAGTCAGGGACTAAAAAGTCATGTGGAGTAGCTTTTCCTCTGCTTACATCCATAACTCCTTAGTTGACAGGATTTTATTCCCAGTTCTAACTTGGAAAATGTTTGTCTGAATCATAACTTTTGAGAAAAGAGAATCTGATTGGTTTTGATTGTGCTATCTGAGACCTGGGATATGGTCAGGGCCACAAGGTTTATATGTACCTAAAGGGCCCACAATTCTGTTGCTGAGATCAGGAGATCAATTGTAGAGGCTACTGTAGTGTGAGCAGAGACTTCTAAAACAAATAATAAGCAAATTTCTGTGACTAAAAGTGTATTTCTACAAAATGTGCATGTTCCATTATACTCACTTGAAAGATCATTTGGGTTCCCTGGAGACTGCATATACTAGAAACATTAATTTTTAATAGGATAGATCACTTTTCTTAATAAGAAATCTTACAATGAATCAGGTTATAGAATGAATAGTTGCAGTTGCTTATTATTTTCTTATCTAAAGTTTTAAAAGAGTTGGTGGGAGTAGGGTGGTTGGGTGATAGTGGTATCCATTTTAGTAGTAGTGTATTTGGACAATATGGTTGGTCATCTGATTATATCTGTCCTGTCTGTCCTGTGTTTAACTCATTGTTCACTAGCCTATGGATGTGGCTTACTCTTTTTTTCTTAAAATGAATGTTCACAGCCGGGCTCGGTGGCTCAGCCTGTAATCCTGTGCCTTTGGGAGGCTGAGGTGAGTGAATTGCCTGAGCTCGCGGGTTCGAGACCCGCCTGGGTAGCGAGACCTCATCTCTACAATAAATCAAAAAATCAGCCAGGTGTGGTAGCGCATGCCTGTAATTCCGGCTACTCGGAAGGCTGAGGTGGAAGGATCGCCGGAGCCCAGCAGGTCAAGGCTGCAGTGGCCGGGAGTGGCCAATGCACTCCAGTCTGGGCGACCGAGA
>NW_007144605.1:0-4357 GCF_000164805.1 Carlito syrichta
TGTTGCTGAGATCAGGAGATCAATTGTAGAGGCTACTGTAGTGTGAGCAGAGACTTCTAAAACAAATAATAAGCAAATTTCTGTGACTAAAAGTGTATTTCTACAAAATGTGCATGTTCCATTATACTCACTTGAAAGATCATTTGGGTTCCCTGGAGACTGCATATACTAGAAACATTAATTTTTAATAGGATAGATCACTTTTCTTAATAAGAAATCTTACAATGAATCAGGTTATAGAATGAATAGTTGCAGTTGCTTACTATTTTCTTATCTAAAGCTTTAAAAGAGTTGGTGGGAGTAGGGTGGTTGAGTGATAGTGGTATCCATTTTAGTAGTAGTGTATTTGGACAATATGGTTGGTCATCTGATTATATCTGTCCTGTCTGTCCTGTGTTTAACTCATTGTTCACTAGCCTATGGATGTATCTTACTCTTTTTTTCTTAAAATGTATGTTCACAGCCGGGCTCGGTGGCTCAGCCTGTAATCCTGTGCCTTTGGGAGGCTGAGGTGAGTGAATTGCCTGAGCTCACGCGTTCGAGACCTGCCTGGGTAGCGAGACCTCATCTCTACAATAAATCAAAAAATCAGCCAGGTGTGGTAGCGCATGCCTGTAATTCCAGCTACTCGGAAGGCTGAGGTGGAAGGATCGCTGGAGCCCAGCAGGTCGAGGCTGCGGTGGCCGGGAGCAGCCAATGCACTCCAGTCTGGGTGACCGAGTGAGAATCCAACTCAAAAAAAAAAAAAATGAATGTTCACAAAGTGAAGCATCAACTTTTACTTACCAGGCTCTCATTCTTATGTGCCCCACCTTCTCCTTTCTTAACTGTCAGACTTGCTGCACAAGGAACCAAATATTTAAAAGATAAGATGGAGAAACACAGAGTTACAAGAGAGCTTTGGATGCATGGGTAAAGTGACAATCATTATTAGTTTTACAATTATGCAGAGCCTCGATAGCTCTCTGAAATATGTAATGTTATATAATGTTATGAATGCTCTCATGTGTTATGTATTTGATGGTTTGTGAGACCTTTGTTTCTTCCTCTAAGATATCAATATTTTATATTATCATTTTGCATAAAACTGGTAGAATTATAATCTGCATTTTGTGTGTCCGTTTCAGATAAAGAACAAAATTTCCCAGTTGCCCTGTTTGAACCAGACTCCTCTGAGCCCATCTTTGGTAAGACTGAGGGTGAGCTGATGGTGGAAAGTGAAAGCTAGAACAGGATCTTATGAAACACCAGCTGGAGGCAGTGACAGGCCACAAGAGGAAAACCATCCTGCACCAGCTTGTAGACCAGAGGCATGATCTGCAGATGCTTCAGAGGACACAAAGAGAGTAAGGAGACCACTGATTTCTCTCCCTCCTCCTCCTCTCCTGCCTTATTTACCCTTCTATCTCTCTCTCCCCCTCCCCCTTTCTCTCTCTCTCTATTTTCCCCCTCCCTTCCTCCTTCTCTCCCTCCCTCCCTATCTCCCTCTATCCTTCTCTCTCTCCCTCCCTCCCTTTGTTTCTTTGCCAAATTCTTGTATGCCAGGAAGTCTCCCAGGTCTTCAGACAGGATTAAGTGGCTTTCATTTCTACTCACATAGTCCTCTTTTCAAAGATTGGTTCTAGCCATTTATTATACCACACTCTTGTCTCTTTAATTGTCTTCTTCTCCCATTATTCTGAGACTTCTTCAGAAGAGGGACCTCATATTCCTCATCCTCACCCATCTTTCTCATACAAAAGCAGAGAAGTAAGAATAGCTAACACTTTGAGCAGTTAATTGTGCAAGACATTGTTCTAAGAGTCTCACATACTTCATCTCACTTTATTCTCACAATTTATTCTATGAAGAAAAAGTTATTAAATAAAAGTTTTAAAACCTCTCTTGTTCCCACTTCCCCCTCCAGTTATCTCCCCATATTTTTACTTCTCTTTATAGTACAACTTCTCAAAGGAGTTTGCCATACCAACACTGTCCACTGGAAATATAACCTGAGCCACAGTTGTAGTGTTATGCTCAAATAGACCCAGACATGAAACTTGAGCCCTTTTCCAACTTTCACTAGCCTCTCTTCCTTCTAATAATGTGTGCATGTAGTATGCTTTACTGATGATTGTTGGTGAGGGGGTCGGTGATGGTGGTGGGGTAGGTGGAGGAGGACTTTATACCATGTTAATGCAAATACCTTTGAATTCAAACACCTGGCATCAAGTTTCTTAAAATGTCCAATTGGTCATCAGGCTAATGTGGAGTGTTTAAAGGCCCTAACTAGCTGTCAGCCATACAACATCTTTGTGGTTTCTCTCTAGTCTTTTTATCTTTCATATCTTTTACTTCCCACTTCCACCCCAGCTTGCCACAGTGAACTCAGGGTCTTCTTTGTAGAGGTTCAGTGACTCTCAGATTCTTGATTAGTTAAAATCATCAAGGTGCTCAGGAGTTCCAAAAGGGTTTCCATTCAAAGGAACACATTTTTTTAGAAGGCAGTTGCACTTACAGAGAGAAAAAATATAATTACAAGATTTTTATAAATAGTATAAATGGTCAATAGGATAGTGCATAGATCTGTTATGTTCTATACCAAGTGGGCCAAGACATGAAAATATGAGTAGAATAGCAGATTGAAGATGGAGGATATTGAAATGAGAGTGGGGCTCAGTTGATGGCAGAGAGCGGTGAGAGTGGTTAAAAATTTGACTCATGGAGTGAAATCATATGTGGACTAGAAACTTGCATGTTCCCTGATCAATGTATACTTGTATGTCTATACTATTTGCTAAAATATTGAAATATGTCTATACTTCTTGATAAATAGGTGTTGCCCCAAGTGTATCCCTGCTACCCAGGCTGTCCTGGCTCCTCCCTGGGACCCCCTATTCCACCTTTCCATGATCTTTCACCTAAATAATGAATACTCAAGGCCTCAAAGTTGACATTTGGTGCCCATTCTGGTTGGTTATTGTGGTTCCTCCATTTTACTAGTTGTATGACATCAGGCAGTTTACAAACCTCTAGGGTCTTAGTTTTCTTATTAGTTATTTGTGGTAGAATCAGTATCTTCCTTCAGGTGGTTGAGAGTTAAGTGAATTAATGCTTGTAAATAGCTTAGCATAGTGCCTAGCTGTTGCCATAATAAGGGGAAAATGAGGAAGAGGTTGTCGTTTTCTGATTCATAAATTGGCATAATTATTCTCTCTGATATCAGCTCAAATAGGTGGGAGTGTTCTAATTTAGGGTTCTCCATAGATTTGACTTCTCCACAGGTAATTATTTACCCCCTCTACTGATCTCAAGATGTAACTCCAAGTGATTCTGAACATTTTACCTAGTGCAGAAGGTGGCAAAATATTTTTCAAGGAAGACAAAGTAGTTATAGAGAAGGCTCTCAGTGTATGCAGACTCTAAGTTTGTGTAGGGCAGTGATGAGTATGGCGTCATGGGTCCACAACCAGGAAAACTGCAGTAGGGTGAAGTGGCGGATTTACTTTCTGCTTCTTTTTTTAAGATATGGGGTACAATGCAGGGTTAGGTATTCACACGTTCATTATGCAGGTACCCTTATTGATGTGGTATGCTCCTTCCCCTGGCACTTTCCAACTACTGCCAATCCCATCTCCCCTGCCCCCCTGGCAGTTTCCCACTACTATAAATCCTTCTTAAAGTATTATGATAATTGTTCAAGGTCCGCTTTTGAGTGAGAACATGTGATACTCAGTTCTTTGTTTCTGTGATAGATCACTCAGTATTATAGACTCTAAGTCCATCCAAGTTGCTGCAAAGTTAATAATTTTGTCCTTCTTTATGGCTGCATAATATTCCATCGTGTATATGCACCACATTTCAAAAAATCCAGTCCTCTTTCAAGGACAGCACGGTTGGTTCCATGTTTTTACTATTGTGAATAATGCTGCAATAAACATGCGTGTGTGGGTATCTTTCTCATAGAGTGGTTTGAATTCTTCCAGGAATATTCCCAGAAGGGGGATTACAGGGTCTTATGGAAGGTCAATTGTTAGACCTTTTAGGAATCGCCAAACTGTTTCCCACAGAGGCTGTACTAGTTTACACTCTCACCAACAGTTTAGAAGTGTCTCCTTTTCCCTTTATCCCCTCTAGATTCTGTTGTTTTGTGAGTTATTGATGATGACCATCCTGAATAAAGTTAGGTGGTATCTCAGTGTGGTTTTGATTTGCATTTCTTTGATGACTAGTAAGGATGAGCATTTTTCATGTATCTGTTGACTGCTCATATGTCTTCTTTTGAGAAAGATCTATTCATATCTTTTCTCCACTTTGTAATGGGGATTTTTTTTTCTTTTTGGCATCTTTGAGTTCCTTGTAGATCCTAAACGTTCGA
>NW_007144606.1:0-3765 GCF_000164805.1 Carlito syrichta
CCCAGGTGTGGTAGCGCATGCCTATAATTCCGGCTACTCGGAAGGCTGAGGTGAAAGGATCGCCGGAGCCCAGCAGGTCGAGGCTGCGGTGGCCGGGAGCGGCCAATGCACTCCAGTCTGGGCAACCGAGTGAGACTCCAACTCAAAAAAAAAAAAATGAATGTTCACAAAGTGAAGCATCAACTTTTACTTACCAGGCTCTCATTCTTATGTGCCCCACCTTCTCCTTTCTTAACTGTCAGACTTGCTGCACAAGGAACCAAATATTTAAAAGATAAGATGGAGAAACACAGAGTTACAAGAGAGCTTTGGATGCATGGGTAAAGTGACAATCATTATTAGTTTTACAATTATGCAGAGCCTCAATAGCTCTCTGAAATATGTAATGTTATATAATGTTATGAATGCTCTCATGTGTTATGTATTTGATGGTTTTTGAGACCTTTGTTTCTTCCTGTAAGATATCAATATTTTATATTATCATTTTGCATAAAACTGGTAGAATTATAATCTGCATTTTGTGTGTCCGTTTCAGATAAAGAACAAAATTTCCCAGTTGCCCTGTTTGAACCAGACTCCTCTGAGCCCAACTTTGGTAAGACTGAGGGTGAGCTGATGGTGGAAAGTGAAAGCTAGAACAGGATCTTATGAAACACCAGCTGGAGGCAGTGACAGGCCACAAGAGGAAAACCATCCTGCACCAGCTTGTAGACCAGAGGCATGATCTGCAGATGCTTCAGAGGACACAAAGAGAGTAAGGAGACCACTGATTTCTCTCCCTCCTCCTCCTCTCCTGCCTTATTTACCCTTCTATCTCTCTCTCCCCCTCCCCCTTTCTCTCTCTCTCTATTTTCCCCCTCCCTTCCTCCTTCTCTCCCTCCCTCCCTATCTCCCTCTATCCTTCTCTCTCTCCCTCCCTCCCTTTGTTTCTTTGCCAAATTCTTGTATGCCAGGAAGTCTCCCAGGTCTTCAGACAGGATTAAGTGGCTTTCATTTCTACTCACATAGTCCTCTTTTCAAAGATTGGTTCTAGCCATTTATTATACCACACTCTTGTCTCTTTAATTGTCTTCTTCTCCCATTATTCTGAGACTTCTTCAGAAGAGGGACCTCATATTCCTCATCCTCACCCATCTTTCTCATACAAAAGCAGAGAAGTAAGAATAGCTAACACTTTGAGCAGTTAATTGTGCAAGACATTGTTCTAAGAGTCTCACATACTTCATCTCACTTTATTCTCACAATTTATTCTATGAAGAAAAAGTTATTAAATAAAAGTTTTAAAACCTCTCTTGTTCCCACTTCCCCCTCCAGTTATCTCCCCATATTTTTACTTCTCTTTATAGTACAACTTCTCAAAGGAGTTTGCCATACCAGCACTGTCCACTGGAAATATAACCTGAGCCACAGTTGTAGTGTTATGCTCAAGTAGACCCAGACATGAAACTTGAGCCCTTTTCCAACTTTCACTAGCCTCTCTTCCTTCTAATAATGTGTGCATGTAGTATGCTTTACTGATGATTGTTGGTGAGGGGGTCGGTGATGGTGGTGGGGTAGGTGGAGGAGGACTTTATACCATGTTAATGCAAATACCTTTGAATTCAAACACCTGGCATCAAGTTTCTTAAAATGTCCAATTGGTCATCAGGCTAATGTGGAGTGTTTAAAGGCCCTAACTAGCTGTCAGCCATACAACATCTTTGTGGTTTCTCTCTAGTCTTTTTATCTTTCATATCTTTTACTTCCCACTTCCACCCCAGCTTGCCACAGTGAACTCAGGGTCTTCTTTGTAGAGGTTCAGTGACTCTCAGATTCTTGATTAGTTAAAATCATCAAGGTGCTCAGGAGTTCCAAAAGGGTTTCCATTCAAAGGAACACATTTTTTTAGAAGGCAGTTGCACTTACAGAGAGAAAAAATATAATTACAAGATTTTTATAAATAGTATAAATGGTCAATAGGATAGTGCATAGATCTGTTATGTTCTATACCAAGTGGGCCAAGACATGAAAATATGAGTAGAATAGCAGATTGAAGATGGAGGATATTGAAATGAGAGTGGGGCTCAGTTGATGGCAGAGAGCGGTGAGAGTGGTTAAAAATTTGACTCATGGAGTGAAATCATATGTGGAATAGAGACTTGCATGTTCCCAGATCAATGTATACTTGTATGTCTATACTATTTGCTAAAATATTGAAATATGTCTATACTTCTTGATAAATAGGTGTTGCCCCAAGTGTATCCCTGCTACCCAGGCTGTCCTGGCTCCTCCCTGGGACCCCCTATTCCACCTTTCCATGATCTTTCACCTAAATAATGAATACTCAAGGCCTCAAAGTTGACATTTGGTGCCCATTCTGGTTGGTTATTGTGGTTCCTCCATTTTACTAGTTGTATGACATCAGGCAGTTTACAAACCTCTAGGGTCTTAGTTTTCTTATTAGTTATTTGTGGTAGAATCAGTATCTTCCTTCAGGTGGTTGAGAGTTAAGTGAATTAATGCTTGTAAATAGCTTAGCATAGTGCCTAGCTGTTGCCATAATAAGGGGAAAATGAGGAAGAGGTTGTCGTTTTCTGATTCATAAATTGGCATAATTATTCTCTCTGATATCAGCTCAAATAGGTGGGAGTGTTCTAATTTAGGGTTCTCCATAGATTTGACTTCTCCACAGGTAATTATTTACCCCCTCTACTGATCTCAAGATGTAACTCCAAGTGATTCTGAACATTTTACCTAGTGCAGAAGGTGGCAAAATATTTTTCAAGGAAGACAAAGTAGTTATAGAGAAGGCTCTCAGTGTATGCAGACTCTAAGTTTGTGTAGGGCAGTGATGAGTATGGCGTCATGGGTCCACAACCAGGAAAACTGCAGTAGGGTGAAGTGGCGGATTTACTTTCTGCTTCTTTTTTTAAGATATGGGGTACAATGCAGGGTTAGGTATTCACACGTTCATTATGCAGGTACCCTTATTGATGTGGTATGCTCCTTCCCCTGGCACTTTCCAACTACTGCCAATCCCATCTCCCCTGCCCCCCTGGCAGTTTCCCACTACTATAAATCCTTCTTAAAGTATTATGATAATTGTTCAAGGTCCGCTTTTGAGTGAGAACATGTGATACTCAGTTCTTTGTTTCTGTGATAGATCACTCAGTATTATAGACTCTAAGTCCATCCAAGTTGCTGCAAAGTTAATAATTTTGTCCTTCTTTATGGCTGCATAATATTCCATCGTGTATATGCACCACATTTCAAAAAATCCAGTCCTCTTTCAAGGACAGCACGGTTGGTTCCATGTTTTTACTATTGTGAATAATGCTGCAATAAACATGCGTGTGTGGGTATCTTTCTCATAGAGTGGTTTGAATTCTTCCAGGAATATTCCCAGAAGGGGGATTACAGGGTCTTATGGAAGGTCAATTGTTAGACCTTTTAGGAATCGCCAAACTGTTTCCCACAGAGGCTGTACTAGTTTACACTCTCACCAACAGTTTAGAAGTGTCTCCTTTTCCCTTTATCCCCTCTAGATTCTGTTGTTTTGTGAGTTATTGATGATGACCATCCTGAATAAAGTTAGGTGGTATCTCAGTGTGGTTTTGATTTGCATTTCTTTGATGACTAGTAAGGATGAGCATTTTTCATGTATCTGTTGACTGCTCATATGTCTTCTTTTGAGAAAGATCTATTCATATCTTTTCTCCACTTTGTAATGGGGATTTTTTTTTCTTTTTGGCATCTTTGAGTTCCTTGTAGATCCTAAACGTTCGA
>NW_007144607.1:0-444 GCF_000164805.1 Carlito syrichta
CATTTCTTTGACGACTAGTAAGGATGAGCATTTTTCATGTATCTGTTGACTGCTCATATGTTTTCTTTTGAGAAAGATCTATTCATATCTTTTCTCCACTTTGTAATGGGGATTTTTTTTTCTTTTTGGCATCTTTGAGTTCCTTGTAGATCCTAAATGTTCGACCTTATCAGATATACAGTTGACAAATATTTTTTCACATTCTATGACCTGTCTTCTTGCTCTCTCAATCAATGGTTTCTTTTGCTTGCAGAAGCCTGTCAGTTTCATGAGGTTCCACTTGTCTATCTTATGTCTTCTGTCATGGACATTTGGGGTTTTGCTCAGGAATTGATTTCCAGCTCCAATTTCCATAAGGGTATACCCTGCATTCTCTAAGGTTCCTATAGCATGTAATTTTACATTTAGGTCTTTGACCCACTTACAACTGATTTTTGTGTCCGG
>NW_007144608.1:0-3893 GCF_000164805.1 Carlito syrichta
AAAAAAATTCCACCCACATTCTGGTTCTGGGCCTTTCATTACCTTTATGCTTAGTGTTTGAGGAGAAATCCAGGAGCTTTCTCAGAACTGTACTGGACGGGTGTTGGGGGTGGAGTTTAAGCTGCAGGCAGGAGTTTGTTACCCAGTCTCTGGATTGCATAGCTCATGGAGCTCAGGATGTTTCCACAGCTGGCCATCCCCTTAGCCCTCCTAAAGAGAAGGTGGATGAACCTCACTACCCACATGACAGGAGTAGGATGCTTCTTACTTTGGTGCAATTCTCAGAGACACGTCTTGGATGGTGTTGAGTGGTGGGTACAGTCACCCTTGGGACAGATTGTGCTCAGAAACCTCCTGGGAAATTTGCTGGGGAGAGAGAGAGAACCAAGAAGAGTAAGATGAGTTTCTGTCTTCCCAGAACAAGCTCAACTCATTACCCCAGAGACTCACTCCACCCCACATAGTTGATCACACTCTGTAGTTTTGACCATTGACTTTACCACTACATAGTCCCCAAAGGAGTTTAATACATGGACTTAAGCAAGGACACATCCTTTCCATACGGTGAAACTAGGTGAGGCTTAATACAGCATGGGTCTCTGAATTCTAAAGGCAAAATCACTAAGATCAACATGAATAAACTTATACTTGCAAAAGGAATTTTCTTTTGATTGGTTTAGCCTATTGCATGAAGGTCGCTGGGTGTCTCAGTTCCTGGGTCCCTGGTTCCTCCCACATGCTTGTTACCCTCCTGGTAGCCCATCTATGCAGTGTTATCTCTTTGTGTTCAAGGATCCTTGCTTCCATGCCTGGTCCCCATCTGAGGAAAGTCTCTCCTCTAGTGAGTAAATATGTCTTCTGACTTACATGATTAAATGCCCTAGGCATATCATCCTGGGCATAGAACCTCCCACCACTTCTCTCCCAGTCTCAGAGCCTGCCTCTGAGGGTCCAGCCTCATTCTCTGTAAGACTCACCTTCCAGCTTCAGGAACTGGTACTCAGCCAGCCTTGAAGATCAACCTCTTTAATGTGGTGGCCCTGAATCTATTCCTACCCAATCTTCTGGTGTCAAATTTAAATTGGGGGAAATTTAAATTTCTGGTGCTGTCTGAGAACTGTGTCCCTCAGAAGTGACAAGGCGAAGGAGTTGGTCTTGCCTCAGAGTTTGCAGACATTAGAGAAATGAGCCCTCTTCTCTGACTTCCCTTCTCACCCTCCCACTCTTATTCCCATTCATTCAGTCAAACATTCTCTGAGTTCTGTGATATGCTAAGCTCTGTCTAGGTGCTGAGGATCCATATGGGTAAGGATTCTATGGTGATGAAGTCATAGTCTTTTTCCTTATGGAGACTAGTGTCGTGGACAATCAACAAACAATTGTAATAATTATAGTAGATGAGTGCAACGAGAAGGGACATATAGAGGAAGGCAAGGTCCTGCCTACCACATACAGGAAAGGCTTCCCAGAAGTGTCATAAGATAAGATAACACCTGAAGGACAAAATATGATTTAGAGGAAAGGGAATAGCACATGCAAATGCTTGGAGATGAGAGAGAGTGAGAGAGAACATGGACAAGAGATTGAAAACAGCACACTGGATAGGTTGATGTTAGGGAGAAGCTTAAAGTGAGGGTGGAGATGAAAGGAGGGCCTGGTGATGAAGTGCCCCTGTATGGAAACCACACAAAGAAGTTTGGACTTCATCCTGTAAGCATCAAGGAGCCATGAAAATAGGAGAGAGACTTGGCCTGATCTGTGTTTTGAAGGGTTCTCTTTCTCTAGAAGATGGGTTGATTAGAGAGAAGTAAGATTTCCTTGACTAGATCTGCATCTAGAAAGGTAATCCTGTGAAGGGATATATTGTGGTATGTGTGGTCACCTCTAAGATGTTGGGTACTGGTCATGCTCTGCTGCAGCATGAAGTCCAGTGCCTAGGGCCATCCTGGGACTGTGGCTCTTGAGCCCAGGGTCCTGGGGCATGTGGCGTAAGCCCTGTACCTCACTTTTCTTGACTAAAACATAGGAATAAGCTCTATGCCTATTTTATAGAATTTTTAAGATGATGAGGCAGTGCTTGTAAATCTCCTTAAAGCTTATATTAGTTTTGTATAGGAAAATCAAATTCAACTTAAGTTGCTTCAACTCAAAGCTCCTTTTTCAGAAATATAATTTTCCAAATCTTAAAGACCTGTCAGCTCCCAAAGGTAAAAGACCTTGTCTTGCTCTCAGCAGGAACCTAATAACTTGATTCAGGAGAGGTTCCCATGTAATTAATGAATATTGTTCATGAAATGATGGAGCCGAACTGTCTCACAGCACTGGGGGATGGGTGTGCGGATATTTCTCAGAATTACATAGGAAGGCTCTAGCACCTATGTCTCTGCATAATAGAAGAATTTGCTTTTAGGCTGACTTCAAGCAGGAAGTGATTCTTCCCATCCATTGGAAGTTTCAAACAGCTCTACCCACAGCTACAGGACAGGAACACCCATCACAGCAACAAGAAGAAATACAAACACAGAATACTCAGACAAGAGGAACAGAGAGCTATGGCACAGTCATAAGTAGTATGCAGAGGATTAGGAGCAGCTAAAAAGACTTTGGGGACATTATTTGTATGGCTTTGTAGATCCATGGCTCAAAGACCAGACATAGTAAGAAGGCACTGGTGCATGAGGTAGTTCCCTGTGGGACTCATAGAAAATGGGTCCGGAGAGAGATGCATGGAAGCCACACCCATGTTCTTGTTGGTTTCCAGCTCTCACCAGTGTCATGGTGAGGTAAAAATGCAGAAGGATGTTAGAAGTCACAGGAGAGCCTTTGGAGTTTGTTGTTTGTAAGTATATTTAATATTTGTATATGATTTTGATTAGCTTCACAGCCCAACAAAGGTATATCTATGCCTTGGTTTCCTCAGAGGGAGGATAAATAAATGTCAAGTGCCTGGCACTTAGTAACCACTTGATAATGTCAACCACTGAAACTGTTATCAGTAACCATTATGAATATAAGCTGTCATTCTTAATTATTTCATGGGTTTCATTGTGTCCAGTAAAGAACCCTTCTGGGAGTTTTTCTAGTCAGATAACCTTGAACAGCTACATCTGCAACATTCCCATTCCATTGCTCAAGGTCTGGGTACTCAGAGGAGGCAAACTAGGATTATAACCCACACTCTCCCTTATAGAAAGTGGGACATACTACTCTCAGTTACCCTGGTGATTTGGCCATCACCTATCATGGTTCACAAATCCCAGTTTTGGGTGGCTTTGGTGGCATCACCCTTGTCTAGTATCTAGACATCTAGTTGACACTGCTGGGAGGCAGAGAGCAATATGAGGTATGCCCCCTTGCTGCCATTGCCTCTTGCCAACACCCCTTCCCAGTGACTATTCCCTATCCCCCCTCAATAACCCTGTGTATGAAGAGGTCAAGTCTCAAGGTGACCTTGAGAGATTCTTGGCGAGTCAAGCACTTGAGGGATCCATTGCCGGGACTGGGGAAGATGGGTAGAAGAGACAAGACAGGAAGAATCTTTACAGGTCCCATCTTGGACCCAGTGTTGAAACACTGGCCCTACTGGAAGCACTCAAGGAAGTAGGGAGAGTGATACCTCTGCTTTCAGGAGGAAGATATCATCTGGGATGTGCCAGATCCTGCCAGTGATGACTCCCAATGCCACCCCAGGGAACACATAAACATTGGTTCACTGCCCAGGAATGAAGGTCTTGCCATCTTCCAGAGTCACATTCTTAAAAGAACTTCCACTGGAAAAAATTTCTCAGCCCTGTAAGCAGGAAGAAAACTCGAGATGGAGCCTGGAGATTGGTTTGGGGCTATCATGTTAACCTATTCTTATCTCCCAAAATGTTGGACCCTTCTTCATTCTC
>NW_007144609.1:0-795 GCF_000164805.1 Carlito syrichta
AGTAGGGAGAGTGATACCTCTGCTTTCAGGAGGAAGATATCATCTGGGATGTGCCAGATCCTGCCAGTGATGACTCCCAGTGCCACCCCAGGGAACACATAAACATTGTTTCACTGCCCAAGAATGAAGGTCTTGCCATCTTCCAGAGTCACATTCTTAAAAGAACTTCCACTGGAAAAAATTTCTCAGCCCTGTAAGCAGGAAGAAAACTCGAGATGGAGCCTGGAGATTGGTTTGGGGCTATCATGTTAGCCTATTCTTATCTCCCAAATGTTGGACCCTTCTTCATTCTCTCTCAAATGCCCAGCATTGTGCTGAGACCATAACATTGCTTAAAGCACATTGCTTGTTTGACCAGAAAGCTCAACCCCCACCTGAGGTAACTGGCAGTCAAGAAACGACTGAAAGGTGATGAGGTTCACAGTACCTTTTTTGCCTATCACTTCATGGAAAAGCCAGTCCAAGATTTGACAGATATGGAAGTGGCCTAGAGTCTCCAAGTGCCTCAGGTTCTACATTCTAGTCAAAGCTCTATACTTTTTAGGGGAAACCTTGAGCATTATAGCACAAAGGTAAGAGCTTGAGCTTTGGAGCCAGGTCTGAGTTTGAGGGTCATTCCAGTTCTTATTAGCTCTGTGACCTTGGACAAATGATGTCATCTTTCTGTCCTCAGTGATGTGAGGAATGTTTTAACCCTCACAGGGTTACTTGTAGTTATTGTTACTATGTCCTTTCTCCGGTGGGAGGAAGGACTCCTCACTGACCTCGGTGACCTGGTAGCACTTCTCAGTCGTG
>NW_007144610.1:0-4368 GCF_000164805.1 Carlito syrichta
ACATACTACTCTCAGTTACCCTGGTGATTTGGCCATCACCTATCATGGTTCACAAATCCCAGTTTTGGGTGGCTTTGGTGGCATCACCCTTGTCTAGTATCTAGACATCTAGTTGACACTGCTGGGAGGCAGAGAGCAATATGAGGTATGCCCCCTTGCTGCCATTGCCTCTTGCCAACACCCCTTCCCAGTGACTATTCCCTATCCCCCCTCAATAACCCTGTGTATGAAGAGGTCAAGTCTCAAGGTGACCTTGAGAGATGCTTGGAGAGTCAAGCACTTGAGGGATTCATTGCCGGGACTGGGGCAGATGGATAGAAGAGACAAGACAGGAAGAATTTTACAGGTCCCATCTTGAACCCAGTGTTGAAACACTGGCCCTACTGGAAGCACTCAAGGAAGTAGGGAGAGTGATACCTCTGCTTTCAGGAGGAAGATATCATCTGGGATGTGCCAGATCCTGCCAGTGATGACTCCCAATGCCACCCCAGGGAACACATAAACATTGGTTCACTGCCCAGGAATGAAGGTCTTGCCATCTTCCAGAGTCACATTCTTAAAAGAACTTCCACTGGAGAAAATTTCTCAGCCCTGTAAGCAGGAAGAAAACTCGAGATGGAGACTGGAGATTGGTTTGGGGCTATCATGTTAGCCTATTCTTATCTCCCAAATGTTGGACCCTTTCTTCATTCTCTCTCAAATGCCCAGCATTGTGCCGAGACCATAGCATTGCTTAAAGCATATTGCTTGTTTAGACCATAAAAGCTCAACCCCCACCTGATGTAACTGGCAGTCAATAAACCACTGAAAGGTGATGAGGTTCACAGTACCTTTTTTGCCTATCACTTCATGGGAAAGCCAGCCCAAGATTTGACAGATATGGAAGTGGCCTAGAGTCTCCAAGTGCCTCAGGTTCTACATTCTAGTCAAAGCTCTATACTTTTTAGGGGAAACCTTGAGCATTATAGCACAAAGGTAAGAGCTTGAGCTTTGGAGCCAGGTCTGAGTTTGAGGGCCATTCCAGTTCTTATTAGCTCTGTGACCTTGGACAAATGATGTCATCTTTCTGTCCTCAGTGATGTGAGGAATGTTTTAACCCTCACAGGGTTACTTGTAGTTATTGTTACTATGTCCTTTCTTCCGGTGGGAGGAAGGACTCCTCACTGACCTCGGTGACCTGGTAGCACTTCTCAGTCGTGCACTCGGTCTTGCTGCTGGGGTAACTCAGGGCAAAGATGAATGGCCACTCTTGGAAGAAGGTTATGTCCCTCAGAATCTGCTCTGTGAAGGCTCGTGCAATGGCGGCAACACCTACAGGGAGAAGGGGGATAGTTGGGATGCCTACTCTTTATAAACAACCCATTCTTCTTCTGCTGGTGGTTTTGGGGGAGTTAGGCCCACCATGAAAGACTCAGGAGTTCTAGGAATGACATATGCCATAAGAATTGAGGGAGCAGAAGGAGAAAAAGTCTTCTTGCTTGAGTTCCGGAGACCTTCTGTTCATCTCCAAGGGACCATTGGTCTACCTCGGGTCCCTACCAGATAAGGTGCACCTATGGAGGCATTCTTGGGCATTGCTATTGAGAATGAGCTACTCTCTCAGTACAGGGAGAGATGCCAGGGGCCCTGCCTTGGGGAAGAGTGCTTTTCTGGTTATAGAGACCAGATCTGCTCTTTTCCATTGCACTTTACAGTTCTTCAGCACTAAGCCCTAACTCTGGTTCTTAAATTCTATGTTTTTTGTACAGTAGTCACTCAATAAAATTTGTGGCATTGAATTTAACATGAGATGGGGGAAAGAGCTGTGTTTCCATGGGTTACTTATGCCTTCTGGCTGACTTCAGTCACCCCATCTACAAGTCAAGAGGGTTAGGTGTGCTGGACAGTAGGTGGCCTTCCTCTTCCCAACTATGATTTCTGTGGACTTCACCAACTGCCCCATCTCTTCCAGGGCCTTCACTTCAGGATGGTCTTGGGCAAACATTTCCTTCTCATGGTTCAATTGGCTCTTCCTCTGAAGGTAAAGAAAGGACAGGAAGCAGCCGTGGTGGGGAGAAACTGTTGGGCGTGGGTATAGATACATTTAGAAACTCTGAGAGCATTCCGTGCTGAACCCTAATGCTTTGCGCTGAGCTGTCAGAAGCCTGGGACCCCAATATTGTATCAGATTTCCTGGCAGAACTAAGGTGGAACCCAAGTATTCTTAGTGTGTGTGTGTGTTTCTTTAACCCTAACCACGTAGGGAAAATCCACAAAGAAATTATTTGAGCTATAGCGTCATGGTTTCCTGGGTTAGTACAGGGAAAAGTCTCATGGGAAATGCCAGAGTCTAACCAAGATCCTTGACCCCAAGGTGTCCAGTACCCAGACCCAGTTGAGGAATGAGGCCTAGGCTGCCCATGTGAGACAGTTTATTTGAATGTATTTGAAACAGCCAATAATCTTCCTGTGAATAACATTAAACCGAGCTCCAGAAAAGGCTTAGGGTGGCCAGTTGTGCCCAGCAAGCTCCAGATTCCTTCCATTTCTTTAAATGGAAGTTGGTTGGTGACAGGCTGGCATGGAGGCTGGCTTGGCTAGGAGTAAGTACGATGGGGTGAACATAATGATGTTGAAAGCCAGGCTGGAGGAAGACTGGCAGCCTTTGGCAGCCTATGCCTGTGGACAGATTATGCTCTGGGGTGTCATGGGGAGGGAGGAGGCATCTCCAACCCTACATCTCTTCCAGCAGTCATCTAGCTCCATGTGGAACAACAGGAGTGTCAACTTCTGCTCACATTCTCTGCTATTCTCAGTAAGTGGTCCCATATACTTCTGATGTTTCTATCTCTGCCAGTAGTTTTCAATTCTCTCTGACATTCTATATTAGTTGAATTCTGAGGGTTAAAGCACAGAATTCTGAGTGAAGTCCTTCAGTTGTGTTCCTTACCATATGCTAGTCAGAAGCTGTTTCTCTCTCATTCATTCTTTCATTCATACTTCACACATTAAGTATGCACTTACCATGTGCCAGGTATTGATATTAAGACTCTGTAACCAAGTGGGGAGACAGATGAGAGGTAACTACCATTTTAATGTGTTAAGTGCAGTGTATGGACGGGGAAGGCCTATGTGAGCATAGATGCAGGAAATGAGCTTCTTGGAGGAGGGAGTATTTGAACTCCATCAACAGATTTGGAGGAAACTGGGAAGGGGTTTAGATTAGAGAGTCAGAGAAAAGCATTTCCGTCAGAAGAACAAAATGCTGACTGGGGTGTGGAGGTGAGAGGGGTGTGGAAGAGGGAGAGTATGCTACTTTTATAGAACTATGATTTTATAGTGACTGAAGGTTAGCTTAAGGCAGGAAGTATGGGGGATAAGACTGGAAGGGACACACATATGCACACTCACACACATATTCAAAGGTGGACAAGAGCAATGAAGGCTCATTTGGGGAGAATTTTTTGCACTGGAGCTTAGGCCATGAACTTTCCTTTGCTCTCTCCATTTTGTCTGTTGTCTGCCCCTAGGAGATCTCTTCCAGTCCAGTTCCTGGGAGCTGTAGGTGTTGGAAACTTCCAGGTCTCCTGAATGACAGTACCTTGACAATGAGTGCCTTGGAGTCCACTATCCAGATCTTCCTCATAGTCTCTGCTTTCGGTACACCTTCTTTCTCTAGGGCCATGACAAGGAGGTGAACGCTGCGAGAGGTACCATAAGGCAGATGTTCAGACACAGGGCAAACTGGTACTCAGCATTTATCTGATGTCTCATCAAAATGAGCTCCTCTTCTTATCCACACCTCCCAGAAATCCCAGTTAAGTCCTTGTCTTCAGACACCAAAATGTTGAGGCCTAGATAGCTGTGATGATAACAATATGCCAGTACTGCTTCCTTTTTTCTGAACCTGAGAACATCCCCTCTCCTTGATATACTTCCACCCATTCTTATTCTCCTACTGGAGCAACAGAAGAAATCCCCAATAGTACCTACCTCACCTGCACCTTGGAAAGCAAACACATGATTGGAGATCTTGTTCTTGGTGATTCTCACAGCAGCCAGGATCCCTGCCACAGCAACGGAGACTGTGCCCACAACAAACTGAAGTGAGATCAACTTCTGGCCATGGGGCCCTAACTCCAAAGAGAAGACCCTTGTCAGAGTTCCCCATACTTAGAGCTTGTGAAGGAACAAGCAACTTTCTTTAGCCTTTAAGCAAGTAGGCATGCAGGTTTTGGTATTAATTCATGCCCTTTTTTGCATATATTTATTTTTCTTTTGAGAAACAGCTCCTGGATTCCTAATTAATTTGCCCTGTGAGAGATTAGATAGCCAGTGTTTCTACCACCATCATTATTTAGGAAAATGACAGGAATAAATATGACAGAA
>NW_007144610.1:4924-8931 GCF_000164805.1 Carlito syrichta
AAAGGTGGCCCTAAAGGATAATGTTGAGGGACAATGGGCCTCAGTAGCCCTGACTTTGAATGGTAATCTGGTTGTTCACGTTGGTCTAAGAAATGGCTAGATCTACACTGATTCATGGGCAGTTGCTAAGGGTTTAGCTGGATGGTCAGGCCTGGAAAGAAAGAATTGGTAAGATAAGTGATGAGAAGACTGATCTGGGGAAGGAGTGGGAGGATAGACCTCTTGGGATAGGTACAGACTATAAGGATATTTGTGCCCCATATGAAAGATACCAAGGATATGATGAGAACAGGCTCTCAATAATCAGGTGGACAAAATGGCATAGCCTGTGTATGTCAGATAGCATTTTTATCCAGCCACCCAAAGTTTGCTCAATGTGCTTATGTATAAAGTAGCCATGGTGATAAAGATGAAAGCTATGCATGGAGGCTTCCTCTCACCAATACTGACCTGTTGCTGCTACTGTTGAATGACAAACCTGTCAATGGCAGAGAACTATGTTGGGTTCCTGATATGGTACCATTCCCTGGGGGGAGCATCCATCTGGTAGCAGGATGATTACATTAGGCTCTTGCCATCCTGGACAGGAAAGAGTTCTGTCCTCACTGAAATAGACATATATTCTGGATATGGATGTTAATCCTTTTATATAATACTTCTGCCATGACCATCATTTGTGGGTGTCTGGAATGCCTATTCACCATCCTGATGTATGCCAGACAACAAGGCTTCTAATGAAGGAATTCATTTCATGGTAAATGTAGTATAGCAACAAGCTCATGCTTATACAATTCACTGGTCTTAACATGGACTCTACCCACTCAGGAGTAACTAATCTAGTATATCAATAGAATGGCCTACTGAAGACTTAAGACTTGATTTGAAAAGCTTCCTGAAAACAAATGAAAACAATGAAAAATCTTACCAAAACCCCTGGGATGCTGTTAAAACAATATTAAAAGGAGAATTCACATCTCTATGAACACACATGAAGAAAATGGTAAGATCACAAGTTAACAGTCTAACAAATCACCTAAGGGAACTGGAAAAACAAGACCACCAAAACCCTAACTTCAGCAGAAGAATTCAGATCACCAAAACAAAAGCCAAAATACAGGACATAGAAGACAAAAATATAGTAGGACAAATCAACAAAGTAAAAAACTAGCTTTTTGAAAGGATAAACAAGATTGAAGGATCCCCCAAACAGAATGACCAAGAAAAAGCCCAAATAAACATAATCAGAAATGCAAAAGATCAAGTCACAGTTGATCCAAAGAAACACAAAAGATTATCAGAGGTTACTATGTACATCTATATGTAAAAAAACTTGAAAACCCAATAAAGTGGAGGACTTTCTGACATCACACAACCCCCCAAGTTTGAAACAAGAAGAAATTGACACCTTAAATAGACCCATTACAACCCAGGAAATTGACTCAGTCATAAGAAAACTACCTTTAAAAAAAAAGCCCTGGACCAGATGGCTTTCCAGTAGAATTGTACAAAACATACAAGGAGGAGCTGATACCAATCCTATTGAAAGTATTCCAGAAATTGAGAAAGATGGAACTCTTCCCAAAACATTTTATGAAGCTAACATCACACTGATACCCAAACCAGATAAAGATTCAACAAAGAAAGAGAACTACAGGTCAATATCCCTGGTGAACATAGATGCAAAATTCTCAACAAGATTCTGACAAATCAGATCCAACAACACATCTCAGAAGTCATCCACCATGACCAAGTAGGTTTCATCTCCAGGATGCAGGAGTGGTTCAACATCTCAAGACCATAAATATAATTAAATACATAAACAGATGTAAAAACAAAACTCACGTGATTATATAATTAGATGCATTAAAAACTTTTGATAAAATCCAGCATCCCTTCTTGATAAAAACCCTTGAACACCTAGGCACAGGTTGAACATACCTCAAAATAGTAAGTGCCATCTTCAATAAACCGACAGCCAACATGCTGCTACAATTTTGAACCATTTACCCTGAAAACCAGAACAAGAAAAGGATGCCCATTCTTATTCCTCCTGTTCAGCATGGTGTTGGAACCTAGCTAGAGCAATCAGACAAGAGAAGGAAATCAAGGGTATCCAAAAGGAAAAAAGAAAATTAAGATATCCTTCTTTGTGGACGACATGATCTTATACCT
The DNA here is from genome assembly GCF_000164805.1 of Carlito syrichta. Classification (NCBI taxonomy): domain Eukaryota; kingdom Metazoa; phylum Chordata; class Mammalia; order Primates; family Tarsiidae; genus Carlito; species Carlito syrichta. Next base: position 7,097 of record NW_007144610.1, read on the forward strand.
CAAAAACCCAAGAGAATCTGTCAAAAACCTCCTTTCATTGATAAAGGAATTTGGCAAAGTCTCAGGGCATAAAATAAACATGCAAAGGACAGGCACATTCCTCTATACCAACAATAAACAGACAGAAACCCCAATAAAAAGCACAATCCTATTCACAATAGCCACAAACAAAATGAAACACCTTGACAACTTCCTAACCATAAAAGTGAAAGTCCTTTACAATAAAAACTACAAAACACTGCTCAAAGAAATCTGAGGAGACACACGCAAATGGAAAAAAACATTACATGCTATTCACAATATCCACAAACAAAATGAAATACCTTGGCATCTTCCTAACCAGAGAAGTGAAGACCTTTACAATGGAAACTACTAAACACTGCTCAAATAAATAAAAGAAGACACACAGTAATGGAAAAATATTCCATTCTCACGGATTGGAAGAATCAACATTTTTAAGATGTCCACCCTACCAAAGGCAATCTACAGATTCAAAGTAATACCCTTGAAATTACCAACATCTTCTCAGACCTGGAAACAACAATACAGAAATTCTTCTCAGATCTGGAAACAACAATACAGAAATTCATATGGAAACATACACTACCACAAATAGCCAAAATAATCCTCAGCAAAAGAAACAAAGTTGGAGGTGTCATACTTCCAGACTTCAAACTCTACTATAAAGATACAATAACCAAAACAGCCTGGGATCAGTACAAGAATAGATATATACACCAAAGGAACAGGATAGAGATTATGGAAGCAAAACCTCAATTTTTCAGTCAACTCATCTTTGACAAAGCCTTCACAAATACACACTGGGGAAAGAAGAACCTAGTCAGTAATTTGTGCTGGGAAATCTGGCTTACCACATGTAGGAGAAAGAAATAGGGCACCTACGTATCACAATACACAAAAGTCAACTCTAAATGGATCAAAGATTTAAATGTAAAACCTCAAACTATAAAAATCCTAGAAGAAAATGTAGGAAACACCCTTAGGAAAATTGAAATAGGCAACTAATTCCTAATAAACTCTCCAAAAGTGAATGCCATAAAATATAAGATAGATACATGGGAACCTCTCACACTGAAAAGCTTCTGCAAAGCAAAAGAAACTATCAAGAGAGTGGGGAGACAGTCACAGAATGGGAAAAAAATATTTGCAAACTGTAAATCTGACAAAGGCCTAATATTCACAATCTACAAGGAACTCAAATGTGCCTAAAGGAAAAAAAAAACTTACTAAAAGGGCAAAAAATATGAACATACACTTCTCAGAAGACACATGAGCAGCTAACAGATACATGAAAAATGCTCAGCCTCACTAATCATCAAAGAAATGCAAATTAAAACCACACTGAGGTACCGCTTAACTCCAGTCAGGATGGCCATCATCAATAACTTAACAAACAACAGATGCTGGAGAGGATGTGGGGAAAATGAAACACTTCTACACTGTGGGAGTGTAAACTAGTGCAAACGCTATGGAAATCAGTGAAAAGATTTCTAAAAGATCTAAAAATTGACATTCCGTATGACCCAGCCATCCCTTTCTGGGAGTATATCCACAGGAACTCAAATCACTCTATAAAAAAAGATACCTTCACATCCTGTTTATTGCAGCATTATTCACAATAGCAAAAACATGGAACCAGCTGTGGTGCTCATCAAAATTGGACTGGATAAAGAAAATGTGGTACATTTCCATGATGGAATATTATGTAGCCATAAAGAAAAACAAATTTATGAACTTTGCAGCAACTTGGATGGAATTAGAGACTGTAATACTCAGTGATATATCACAGAAACAAGGGACTGAGTACTACATGT
>NW_007144611.1:0-801 GCF_000164805.1 Carlito syrichta
AAATAAACATGCAAAGGACAGGCACATTCCTCTATACCAACAATAAACAGACAAAAACCCCAATAAAAAGCACAATCCTATTCACAATAGCCACAAACAAAATGAAACACCTTGACAACTTCCTAACCATAAAAGTGAAAGTCCTTTACAATAAAAACTACAAAACACTGCTCAAAGAAATCTGAGGAGACACACGCAAATGGAAAAAAACATTACATGCTATTCACAATATCCACGAACAAAATGAAATACCTTGGCATCTTCCTAACCAGAGAAGTGAAGACCTTTACAATGGAAACTACTAAACACTGCTCAAATAAATAAAAGAAGACACACACTAATGGAAAAATATTCCATTCTCATGGATTGGAAGAATCAACGTTTTTAAGATGTCCACCCTACCAAAGGAAATCTACAGATTCAATGTAATACCCTTGAAATTACCAACATCTTCTCAGACCTGGAAACAACAATACAGAAATTCTTCTCAGATCTGGAAACAACAATACAGAAATTCATATGGAAACATACACTACCACAACTAGCCAAAATAATCCTCAGCAAAAGAAACAAAGTTGGAGGTGTCATACTTCCAGACTTCAAATTCTACTATGAAGATACAATAACCAAAACAGCCTGTGATCAGTACAAGAACAGAGATATAGACCAAAGGAACAGGATAGAGATTATGGAAGAAAAACCTCAATTTTTCAGTCAACTCATCTTTGACAAAGCCTTCACAAATACACACCGGGGAAAGAAGAACCTAGTCAGTAATTTGTGCTGGGAAATCTGACTTAC
>NW_007144612.1:0-6258 GCF_000164805.1 Carlito syrichta
AATAGACACATATTCTGGATATGAATGTTAACCCTTTGATATAATACTTCTGCCATGACCATCATTTGTGGATGTCTGGAATGCCTATTCACCATCCTGATGTATGCCAAACAACAAGGCTTCTAATTAAGGAATTCATTTCATGGTAAATGTAGTATACCAATAAGCTCATGCTCATACAATTCACTGGTCTTAACATGGACTCAACCCACTCAGGAGTAACTAATCTAGTATATCAATAGAATGGCCTACTGAAGACTTAAGACTTGATTTGAAAAGTTTCCTGGAAACAAATGAAAACAATGAAAAATCTTACCAAAACCCCTGGGATGCCGTTAAAACAATATTAAAAGGAGAATTCACATCTCTATGAACACACATGAAGAAAATGGTAAGATCACAAGTTAACAGTCTAACAAATCACCTAAGGGAGCTGGAAAAACAAGACCACCAAAACCTTAACTTCAGCAGAAGAATTCAGATCACCAAAACAAAAGCCAAAATACAGGACATAGAAGACAAAAATATAGTAGGACAAATCAACAAAGTAAAAAACTAGCTTTTTGAAAGGATAAACAAGATTGATGGATCCCCCAAACAGAATGACCAAGAAAAAGCCCAAATAAACATAATCAGAAATGCAAAAGATCAAGTCACAGTTGATCCAAAGAAACACAAAAGATTATCAGAGGTTACTATGTACATCTATATGTAAAAAAACTTGAAAACCCAATAAAGTGGAGGACTTTCTGACATCACACAACCCCCCAAGTTTGAAACAAGGAGAAATTGACACCTTAAATAGACCCATTACAACCCAGGAAATTGACTCAGTCATAAGAAAACTACCTTTAAAAAAAAAGCCCTGGACAAGATGGCTTTCCAGTAGAATTGTACAAAACATACAAGGAGGAGCTGATACCAATCCTATTGAAAGTATTCCAGAAATTGAGAAAGATGGAACTCTTCCCAAAACATTTTATGAAGCTAACATCACACTGATACCCAAACCAGATAAAGATTCAACAAAGAAAGAGAACTACAGGTCAATATCCCTGGTGAACATAGATGCAAAATTCTCAACAAGATTCTGACAAATCAGATCCAACAACACATCTCAGAAGTCATCCACCATGACCAAGTAGGTTTCATCTCCAGGATGCAGGAGTGGTTCAACATCTCAAGACCATAAATATAATTAAATACATAAACAGATGTAAAAACAAAACTCACGTGATTATATAATTAGATGCATTAAAAACTTTTGATAAAATCCAGCATCCCTTCTTGATAAAAACCCTTGAACACCTAGGCACAGGTTGAACATACCTCAAATAGTAAGTGCCATCTACATAAACCGACAGCCACATGCTGCTACATTTTGAACCATTTACCCTGAAAACCAGACAAGAAAAGGATGCCCATTCTTATTCCTCCTGTTCAGCATGGTGTTGGAACCTAGCTAGAGCAATCAGACAAGAGAAGGAAATCAAGGGTATCCAAAAGGAAAAAAGAAAATTAAGATATCCTTCTTTGTGGACGACATGATCTTATACCTCAAAAACCCAAGAGAATCTGTCAAAAACCTCCTTTCATTGATAAAGGAATTTGGCAAAGTCTCAGGGCATAAAATAAACATGCAAAGGACAGGCACATTCCTCTATACCAACAATAAACAGACAGAAACCCCAATAAAAAGCACAATCCTATTCACAATAGCCACAAACAAAATGAAACACCTTGACAACTTCCTAACCATAAAAGCGAAAGTCCTTTACAATAAAAACTACAAAACACTGCTCAATGAAATCTGAGGAGACACATGCAAATGGAAAAAGCATTACATGCTATTCACAATATCCACAAACAAAATGAAATACCTTGGCATCTTCCTAACCAGAGAAGTGAAGACCTTTACAATGGAAACTACTAAACACTGCTCAAATAAATAAAAGAAGACACACACTAATGGAAAAATATTCCATTCTCACGGATTGGAAGAATCAACGTTTTTAAGATGTCCACCCTACCAAAGGCAATCTACAGATTCAATGTAATACCCTTGAAATTACCAACATCTTCTCAGACCTGGAAACAACAATACAGAAATTCTTCTCAGATCTGGAAACAACAATACAGAAATTCATATGGAAACATACACTACCACAAATAGCCAAAATAATCCTCAGCAAAAGAAACAAAGTTGGAGGTGTCATACTTCCAGACTTCAAACTCTACTATAAAGATACAATAACCAAAACAGCCTGGGATCAGTACAAGAACAGATATATAGACCAAAGGAACAGGATAGAGATTATGGAAGCAAAACCTCAATTTTTCAGTCAACTCATCTTTGACAAAGCCTTCACAATACACACTGGGGAAAGAGAACCTAGTCAGTAATTTGTGCTGGGAAATCTGGCTTACCACATGTAGGAGAAAGAAATAGGGCACCTACCTATCACAATACACAAAAATCAACTCTAAATGGATCAAAGATCTAAATGTAAAACCTCAAACTATAAAAATCCTAGAAGAAAATGTAGGAAACACCCTTAGGAAAATTGAAATAGGCAACTAATTCCTAATAACCTCTCCAAAAGTGAATGCCATAAAATATAAGATAGATACATGGGAACCTGTCACACTGAAAAGCTTCTGCAAAGCAAAAGAAACTATCAAGAGAGTGGGGAGACAGTTCACAGAATGGGAAAAAAATATTTGCAAACTGTAAATCTGACAAAGGCCTAATATTCACAACCTACAAGGAACTCAAATGTGCCTAAAGGAAAAAAAAACTTACTAAAAGGGCAAAAAATATGAACATACACTTCTCAGAAGACACATGAGCAACTAACAGATACATGAAAAATGCTCAGCCTCACTAATCATCAAAGAAATGCAAATTAAAACCACACTGAGGTACCGCTTAACTCCAGTCAGGATGGCCATCATCAATAACTCAACAAACAACAGATGCTGGAGAGGATGTGGGGGAAAATGAAACACTTCTACACTGTGGGAGTGTAAACTAGTGCAACCGCTATGGAAATCAGTGAAAAGATTTCTAAAAGATCTAAAAATTGACATTCCGTATGACCCAGCCATACCTTTCTGGGAGTATATCCACAGGAACTCAAATCACTCTATAAAAAAGATACCTTCACATCCTGTTTATTGCAGCATTATTCACAATAGCAAAAACATGGAACCAGCTGTGGTGCTCATCAAAATTGGACTGGATAAAGAAAATGTGGTACATTTCCATGATGGAATATTATGTAGCCATAAAGAAAAACAAATTTATGAACTTTGCAGCAACTGGGATGGAATTAGAGACTGTAATACTCAGTGATATATCACAGAAACAAGGGACTGAGTACTACATGTACTCACTCATAAGCAGACCCTGAACATGTATTAATACTATAAGAAAGGAATTGGCAGTAGTAGGACACAGCCAGGGCAGGGAAGGGGGCACATTACATCAATAATAGTACTCAAACTTTGCCTGTACAACGACCACTTATGTAACTAACCCTGAATTGTACCCCACATATTTAAATTTTTTTTAAAAAGGCGATTTGAGGCAGTACCCTATGGAGATGATGTGCTTCTGTCTTGTAGGATGCATATATATGCATTATGTATAGTGTGACTTAGCAAACAAGATACTGTGTTTTTCCTCTCATAGCCAGAATACATGGGTTTGAAAATCAAGGGGTAAAAATGGGAGTGACTCTTCTCACCATTTCACCTAATACTTTGCTTGCAAAATTTTTGCTTCTTGTTTCCCAAGAGAAAAACACTTCCATTAGGGTTTACAACATGGTTCTATTGAATTGGAGGTTGAGGCTGCTACTTAGTTGGAGCTCTGGCTGTGGTGATTCATCCTGAAAACTGACCCTGAGGACAGGGAGGATTATGATTGAAGCCTAAGATATCTTTTGGGGTGTATCTTAGTAGGTCCATGCTTCAAAAGTAAATATTAATAAATACCATTGCAACTAAGGAGAGTCAGGACAACTGAGGATTCAGATCCTTCAGAAATGAAGCTTTGGATAAAGAATCCTGGCCATCTTAGGTCCTGTCTGAGGAAACAAAAAAAGGAATGGGAGATTGAGGAAGAGATTTATACATATCAACTGTGACCCCATGACTGGTTATGGAGATGAGGAATGTAACTGTCATGCATATTTTCTTCTTTGATTATTGTGTGACTGTATATAATGGCATGTTAGCTAATTTCTCATTCTTTTTATTGTTTTTGATAATTTTTGTTGGAGTTTAATGCTACACTTTAGTCTTTAGGTAACAATATTTTCAAATGTGACTGTGATTAAATTTTATGAGTCATTAATCTGAATAGCTAAAGGGTGGACTAGCCAATTATTGGGTAATTGTTCCTTAGCTTTCTATTCACCTTTTGCCTGAAAACCACCACTTTTGATCTTTGCCAACCGACTCTAAAGCTAGGATCTGCCAATAGAAGGTGTTAGATGAAGGGAAAGGATGCTTTTTCCTGTAATCACCCCAGTCTTGTAGAATGGCCAGGTAAGTGTAAGACACATAATACAATTTGAATTTTAGATAAACAACACTTTTTTTAGTATAAGTATCCCCCATGAATAAATAGTCTAAAAATTTGTTAGTTATTTCACATTAAAATTGAACTGGGCATCTTGCATTTTGATCTTGCTAAATCTGGCAACCCCACAGCCTTGGTCCTTCAACTCCACAACAACCATCTGTTCCTGGGGAAGCAGTTGAATGTAGTTTGCAGTTTGTCTATCACAGAGAGAAGGGCAAGTGGAGAGAAGCATAAAGATTCTTCCCAAACATAGGAATGACCATTTTGTGAACAAGGAATTAAGCAGACTTATTTTGTGTGGTTTTGAGGGAAAAGCAGAGCCAGTGGGTGGAAGTCAGAAGAAGAAGGGTGCAGATTTCTGCACCATGTAAGGCTGAGATTTCCAATATTGGGTGGAAAGAGGCTGCCAGTCACTGGAAGTAAGTCTGTGGTCACCAGAGTTTCACTTGGCACAGAAGTTGTGCAAAGTATTCCAGTTGGTGTGTGAGGGTGGACCTCTGAGGTCCTTTCCTTCCATGCCCAGACTGGGAGATTCCCTGGTGTGCTCAGGGCTGGCAGCCAGACTGGCGAGCTCCTGTGACAGGCAGTCTGGCCTAAGGGGGAAAACTCCCATCAACTAGCACGACAGTTGCAGAAAGCAGCAACTTCTAAGCAAAAGTCCCAGGGTAATGAGGCCATTCTTCAGTTACTGCCCTGACAGCAAGCCCAGGTCAGACAGAAAACACTCAGAAACAGTTATGCTTTCCTTCCCAATTTTCCTGTTTGTTGGAGTTGCTGGGCAAGCCCACAAATGGCACCTGAAATCCCAGTGCTAGGAAGAGGATGGTGGCTGACCTGATGACCTCTTGACCTTTCTAAGGTCAGAGGCCAGAACTGAGTTCTTTCTCTAGGGCACAACAACTCATTTCTCAACCTGTTCATAAAACCCATGCACTTTTCTCAGTCATCAATTCAATAACTGGTTTGGGGGCTTCAGCGTTTATGGCTAGCTCACATCTGCCCATAGATTGTTCATATCAGGTTGCCATGAGGCCACAGGTGTCCTCCATGAAGCTTCTCTGGTTGGACAGGACATTCTGATCTGTCTGTTCAGGTGTACTGCTGTAGTATTTGGACCATACAGTTAGTCATGTAATCATATCTCAGACTGCCTCAAAGTCTACCCTGACTGTCTGTCATAAAACTGGCTCAATTCTACTTTGAATTATGAAAGCTAGTTTCAGGGTGGAAGATGGTAGAACACTTAGTCTGTGTCTATGGATCTTGGTTGAGGAGGTGAAGAAAGGGAGGGTAGGGAGAGTTGAAGTCGGGTGAAATCTAGGGGCCACCCTTTCACACATGTGTAAAGAGCCTCAACATGAACTTTCAGGACCTGAGCTGAACTAAAATTAGAGAGGGAAAGAGATGAAAAGGACCAGCCAAGGCCAGGTCATGGATTGGATCAGAGCAGGCATTAGACAGTTCGTCTCTCAATCACCACTTCATGGCATGACAACTAAAGTATGAGCTTTAACTGACTACCCTTCCTGCCCCCTGCTCTGGACAAATCAGTCTCAGACACTCCTGTTAGAGGACCAGACATGCCCCCATGTACCCTGAGTCCTTTGCTTTCCTGACTTAGTAAATATTTGTTGAGCAAATGAAAGCATTAATGAATGATGAATGCA